>NC_080112.1:75453662-75636162 GCF_950005125.1 Chionomys nivalis | reverse complement strand
TGATTCCTCTTTCCTTCATACAAGTAATGTTTTTTATTTTATTTTTATTTATGTGCATTGGTGTTTTTCTCACAGGGTGTCAGATCCCCTGGAACTGGAGTTACAGTTGTGAGCTCCCGTGTGGGTGCTGGGAACTGAACCCAGGTCCTCTGTAAACAATCAGCCCTGTTTATAACTGCTGACCCACCTCTCCAGAGGCATACAAGTAGTTTTTAATCTTGACCTGAGCTCCATTAAAATTAAAGTTCACTGTGCTGTTTCTATCATCTTTTGCTGAACTGCGTCCTTGACTTTGAGAGATTTAATCCCTTAGTCCGGGCCCTCCTGTGATCTTTGCTGACTAATAAAGGGCATGAAAGAGCTCTCATTCTCCTGACGGTATCCACTTCCACTAATCTCGGCATTTTGGTCACTACCACTACCTTTTTCACTCAGTAGCCTGCTGTATTTGAATCTTGTGTCCTCCAAAGGTCCCCGTGATAAGGCTCTACCTAGTGCCGTGCCACTGGTGTTATTCTTAAAACGTTCCCCGAGGCGGGCTCCCCCGCCATGCGACAAGCGGCTACAGTTTCCCACCAGCGGGAGGGCACGCGCTGCGTGGCTGGTGGCGGCGAGTAACAGACACATAAACATAAAAGATAGGCATAAAGCATTTCATTGAGGGGGAGAGGGAAAGAGAGAGAGAGAGAAGAGATAGACAGAAGAGATAAAAGAGAGAGAGAGAGAGACAGAGAGAACACGTGCACACGCAAAGGAAGCAGAAAAGGAAGGGGCAAGATGGCCGAGGGCAGGTCAGGGGTAATGGGAGTGGGCGTGGCTTGTCCCTTAAAGGGCCAGGAAAGCACAACAACTGGGAGATGGTGGGACCTTTATGGGGTGGGCCTAGTGGGAGGTTTTCAGGTCACTGCAGGTGTTCCCTTCCGGATCTGGGACTCTAACTCTTTTGTCTGTTTCTGTTTGGCTTCTGGCCATGAGGTGAACAAGTATGCTCTCATGTTTTGCCATCAGCCAAAGCAACAAAGCCTTTCTCTGTATGAGTCTATTCATCTCAGTTAGGTTTTGTGGTTATGGGAAGCTCATTAACACGTAATACTGACTCAGCTGTCAGTATAGCCCCTAGTATTTGGTGTTTAGTGCATTTTGTATTATAGATCAACTAAATGCTAGTCACAAAGCTGGGTAAATATGTGAAACTGTGAAGAAAATTTTGGGGGCTTTATTTTGTTGTTGTTGGGTTTTTTGTTTGTTTGTTTGTTTTTCAAGATAGATTTCTTTGTGTAGCCCTGGCTGTCCTGGAACTCGCCGTGTAGCCTCGAGGCTGGCCTTGAACTCACAGAGGTCTGCCTGCCTCTGCCTTTGCCTCCTGAGTGCTGGGTTTAAAGGTGTGCACCACCACCACTTGGCTGTGGAGGAAGATTTTTAATTTACTAAGTAAAATCTCAATGTTACATGCTGTTCAGAATTGAGGAAGCATTTCTTTTTTTTTTTGGTTTTTCGAGACAGGGTTTCTCTGTGGCTTTGGAGCCTGTCCTGGAACTAGCTCTTGTAGACCAGGCTGGTCTCGAACTCACAGAGATCCGCCTGCCTCTGCCTCCCGAGTGCTGGTGCGCCACCACCGCCCGGCTGAGGACGCATTTCTTAATTGAAATGATACCCCATTGCTTTTAATGTATTCTGTCAGATACAACCAACTGACTTATTACTGATAGCTCACAGTTAATTCCTTTTCCAAAAACTTCTCTTTGTTGTGAAGAGTGCTGCCTTGCCTATGGCACGCCCCCATTCCCAGGAACATCCACCAAACAACAATTGCTCAACGGAGTCACAAAGGCCTAGTCTGTATGCGTCACCTCTGGGCTATTTCTAAAGGTCCACGTGCAGCTCAGAGTTGTCTAGCCTTCCAAAAGTCCACCTGTGTCTCAGAAACGTCTATAGGCTGAACCTGCCATTATACCTTTTCCCTGTCTGTATTTATTTCTTTACTCCTTTATGAATTTTGTTCCTATTTTTCCACATTTTTTATTTAAAATTTTACTTTTCATTTTACATATCAACCACAGCTTCCCCTCCCTCCTCATTTCCCTCCCTCACCTCCCTCCATCCCACCCCCATCCACTCCTCAAAGGGGATAAGGCTTAGAAGAAGCACTCCACAATCTAGTGCCATATAAATCTCAGCTACTTTTTCCCAAAGAATACTTGGAAGAATTCTAAGAGTAGCCCTATGATCTTTCATTCTACCATCCATATGTTTGTATAATTCTCACCCCTTAAATATGAGCTGAATCTGTCCGTTGCTTGTATCCAACAGAATATATTAAAAACAATGGGGTATCATTCCAGAAATTAGATTTGTTACATAGCCCTGGGAACTCCATCTTGTTAGTATACACAAGGGAACCTCCCTTGCTGGCTCTGAAGTAAATGCCTTCTGGGTAACAGGGGGATTTATGTTATTTTTTAATGTCTAGATAAACAATGTAAATAATTGATTTTCCTCTAATATTTATTCATATGAAACATATATTGTTTATTTAAAAAGAATTCTTTATTTGTGATAGTTTTGGCATGTGGCTCAGACTGACCATAACTCTAGATGATTCTGAATGATTTTATTATGGAAGTTAGTTTTTTATTGTTCTTTGTTTGTTGTGGGTTTTCTAGGTTCGTTTTTTATTGTTGTTGTTGTTTTGTTTTGTTTTTTTGTTTTTTGAGACAGGGCTTCTCTGTGTAACCCTGGATGCCCTGGAACTTGCTCTGTAGACCAGGCTGGCCTCAAACACTCAGAGATCCACCTGCCTCTGCCTCTCAAGTGCTAAGATTAAAGGCGTGCGCCACCACTGCCCAGCTGGAAGTTAGTTTTGTTTTGGGTTTTTGTTTGTTTGCTTTTTCTTTTAATGTTCATTGGTGCTCTGCCTGAATGTATATCTGTGTGAGGACACCATATCCCCTGGAAATGGAGTTACAGACAGGTGTGAGCTGGCATGTGGGTGCTGGGAATCGAGCCCGGGTCCTCTGGAAAAGTGGCCAGTGCTCTCAACCGCTGAGTCTTCTCTCCAGCTCAACAAGTTAGTTTTGAATAGAACTCTTTTGTAGCCTACCAGTTTTATAAAGTGAATTTTTCAGTCAGCAGGTAACTTTCTGACATAGGGAGTTACTTCAGTGCCCTAAGCTCTTTGAAGTACTCTGGTTTGGGTGCTAAAACACATGGCATTACTGTCATTACTTTGTGGCTTTATCCCCATCCTTTAGTTTAGCAGTGTCTGTAACCCAGGTTCCCTTTCACAAGCAACTTGAACCTTCCCAAAGGACAAAAAAAGGCCATTTAGGCCTCTTGATCCCCACACCCTCCTTCTTTCTCAGATTCAAGCGAGGAGGCAAGAAAAGGGAGATAGAAATTTCAGAGATATAAAAAGACTCTGGCTTGTGTTCCCTGGGAGGCATCTTTATGCCAATTAATTTATTAACAAGCCCCAAGAGTTGTCTTGGAAATAGATTGCTATCTCCATGGACATGCGAGCAATGGGAAAAGAAGCAACAGAAAAAGCACACATTCAGCTGCACAGACATGGAGAGAACAAGGAAAACAAGTGCTCAAGAGCTCCAGCAAACAGAAAATAACACTGAGTTCCCTATGCTCAGTGTTATTTGCTGTGAACGTGTTATTTACATAGGAAGGTGAGGAGTCAAAGGTGCATGAACCTGAAATACCCTGGCATCAGTTGTTCACTGCAAATTTCCGAAGAGGAGGTGTTATGCGATTATTTAGATTACAATGCCCCAGTTCTACACTGGCATCCTTAACACCACCATCATAACACATACTATTTGCTCTTCCTTAAGGTATAGAACGCCTAACTTTTAGCCATCCAGCAAGAGACTACATTTCCTTATTTCTCTTGCAGCTTCAAGTACGCATGTGATCAAATTCTAGACTTCCTGGATTGTTCCACAGTGTAACCCTAAGAAATTCATGCTTTCTTCTGACTTTTACTCTTTCCTGCTGGCTGGAAGATGGCAAAAGCTACTGAAGCCATTTTGAACTCCTTAACCAGTCCTGGGCCACTCACCTCTACACTATGAACATGACAGAGAAATGAACTTCTATCACCTTTAAACAACTTGTGTGAAATTTTGAGTGTTCGTTGCAGTATCTGTCTTATCCCTAAGACTATGCTTGAACTAACCTTGAAAAAGACACCACATACACCTCTCCAATACACATGCAAATGCATGCATGGGGGCACAGGACATGAGAAGACAGAGCAATGAGAGATAATAGAAAGTCCGTTGGGCTGGGCAATGGTAGCACGTCTTTAATCCCAGTCCTCTGAGGCAGGTGGTCTACAAATATAGTTCCAAGACACCCAGGACCGTTACACAGAGAAAACCTATCTTGAACTGCCTGCCCCCACAGAGAGAGGGAGGGAGAGAAAGTCCATTGGGCCATTGGTAGATTAGTGGGAGTAAATATAGATTTCTTTTAAAAATAAGTGGTGCTGGGTCAACTGTGCAATTACATACTGAAATAACTTTTTGGTCATTTTTATTTCTTCATGATTCTGAGGATGAAACCAGGACCCCATACACTCTAAGCAAGCGCTAGACCACTGAGCTAGACTTCTAGCCTAGAAAGATAAGATTCAATTTTCTTTTTTACAATACAGCAGGTAAAATTCTAAATGGACAAAGATTTAGTGCCTTTACCTTTTTTACCTTTTATTAATTATGTATACAGTTTTCTACCTACGTGTATGCCTGCAGGCCATAAAAGGGCACCAGATCTCATTATAGATGGTTATGAGCCACCATGTTGGTGCTAGAAATTGAACCTAGGTCCTCTGATAGAACAGTCAATGCTCTTAACCTCTGAGCCATCTCTACAGCCCATACTTTTACTTTTAAACCAGCAGTTCTATTTCTGTGAACTTATTGCAAAATAGATCTGCACTTTATAGATTAAAGGATAAGTATTTTCTCATTGTGTATAAAAAAAAAAGACAAAAAAATCCCTGAGCATTACAGATCTCCTTACATTTAGTTAGATTTTGCCAAATTGACACAAGCCAAAAAGAGGGTAGAAAAATGCCTCCATCACGTTGGCCTGTAGGCAAGTTTGTGTGGCATTTTTTTTAATTAATGATTGATTGATGTGACCACTGTAGACAGTGACATTCCTGGGCAAGTGGTCTTGGATTGTATAAGAAAGCAGGTTGAGTAAGCCAAAAAAATAAGCCACTAGCTGTCAGGAGCCATTTTCCCCCCCAAAATTATTATAGGGAGCATTGCCCTGAGGAGGTTGCAGAGGGCTCCACTTCCCAATTGTATTGAGAATTGTTTTATTGGCAGAGCCTATCCCGCACCCAATTAACTGTCAATAGAGAGCTAGCTGTTAGCGGAACCACCTCACACTCTAATTATCCAGAGAACTAGGTGTGTCAACTTGTGACTTCCTGACCAAGGAATCGTGACCTGACCGATTGTAACCTCCTGGCCAACGACCTCGTGACCAGCTTGGACCACGCAGCAAGATTCCATGCCCCAGCCCCCCAAGCTCCTCATCCAGGGGCTATATAAGCTGCAACCATGACTCTAATAAATGGAGGCTTTGACAAGAACTCTGCTTGGCCTTCTTCCTCTCTCCCGCCCATGCCTTTCAGGTAGTACCTCTCCGTGACCCTGGAATTACTGGACCTGCCAGGTGGGTTACAGACCCTAGACAGAGTGACCCGCCGAGGCAGTCGACAACTAGCTAATGCTTCTCCATAGACTCTCAGCACAACAGGCTTCCTCTTTGATTCTTGTGGATTGATAGATACACCTTTAAATCACTAAATATTATTCTGAATATTATTATTCTGCTCCCTAGATGTTTCACAGTTTATACAATGACCTATTGAGAGACATCATGGCGGCTTCCAAGTTTGAGCAATCTTGAGTGACACTTCAATGACCATTTGGGGTCAGATGTTTGTCTGGCTGGCTTGTTTTTGAAACAGTCTCACTATGCAGCCCAGATGGGCCATGAATTCAAGATTCTCCTTCCTCAGCCTCTCTGACTGCTGAGAACTGACATGAACCAGAGCTTTTCTTAGTTGTTCTTTGGTGGTTTCATACATATATACAAAGTATCTTGATAATGTCCATTCCAGTGCATATTTTTATATGACTGGCTTTTTATTTGAAAATTAGAGTTTTTCTAAAATATATTTTAGGGCCAGCTAGATGGCTGAAGAGGTAAAAGCACTTGCAATCAAGTCTGACAATCTGAGCTCAATCCCCAGAATTGAAGGAAACATACAGATTTGAACATTTTTTGTTTATTTTTCAAGAAAGACTGTGTTGTTTGTTGTTGTTGTTGTTTACACTCTTTTGGCTCTTTGAGGAGCCCACCACTCAGCTCCCAAATAAATCACACAGAATCTTATTATTATTTATAAATTCCCAGCCTTAGCTTGGCTTGTTTTGAACAAGATTTTCTTAACTTAAATGATTCCATCTACCTTTTGCCTCTGGGCTTTTATCTTTAGTCTATATACCTTTTTTTTTTTTTACTTCTTATTCCATGGTGCCTGACTCCTGGAGTCCTCCTCCTTCTCTTGTCCCTAGATCTTTTTTCCTTTTTTTTTTTTTTAAAGATTTATTTATTATGTATACAACTTTCTACCTCCATTTATACCCACACGCCAGAGGAGGGTGCCAGATCTCTTTACAGATGGTTTGGAGCCACCATGTGGTTGCTGGGAATTGAACTCAGGACCTCTGGAGGAGCAGACAGTGCTCTTAACCACTGAGCCATCTCTCCAGCCCCCCTTCTTTTTTTTTTTCCTAGATCTTTTTTCCCTGATTTCTCCTCCTATTTATTCTCTCTACCTGCCAAGCCCTGCCTATGCTTTCTCCGGCCTTGCTATTGGCCATTCAGCTCTTTTTTTTTGATTTATTTAACTTTATTTTATGTGCATTGGTGTGAAGGTGTCAGATCCCCTGGACCTGGATCTTCACACAGTTGTGAGCTGCCATGTGGGTGCTGGGAATTGAACCCTGGTCCTCTGGAAGAGGCAGTCGGTGCTCTTAACCACTGAGCCATCTCTCCAGCGCAGCCATTCAGCTCTTTATTAGACCATCAAGTATTTTAGATAGCTTCACAGAGTTAAACAAATGCAACATAAAAGAATGCAACACATTTTTGCATCATTAAACAAATATTCCACAGTATGAACTAATGTAATACATTTTAAAATAATATTCTACATGAGTTTCTCTGTGCAATAACTCTGGCTGTCCTAGAACTCACTCTGTAGACCAGGCTAGCCTCAGACTCACAAAGATCCACCTGCCTCTGCCTCCTGAGTGCTGGGATTAAAGGTGTGTGCCACCACTGCTTGGCTTAAATGTGTTTTCTCATTGAATGGGAAATTCAACCCTTGGGCTAAACTGACTGGTAAGCAAGCTCTTGGAATGCACCCGTTTATGGCCCAGGGCTGGGATTATAGGCCTTCTTTTTCCATGAATATTGGGGTTTGAACTCAAGTCCTCCTGATTACAGAGCAAGCATTCATATTCACAAGCTATCTTCCCAGTTCCCTCTTTCAGGATTTTCCCAAATTAGTTATTCTCTCTCTCTCTCTCTCTCTCTCTCTCACACACACACACACACACACTCACACACACACACAAATTGTACACATTGTTAGAGGAAAAAATTTCAAATTTCAAATACAGATATAAAAAGATTAAACCACCCAAAGTCTTACCACTCAGTGATCATCACTGTTAATATTCTGGAGTGTGCCTTTATAAAACTGTAATTTCAAGTCTAGGCATATAAATGTACATATACAAACTTGGGAGTTTCCTTGACATCTTTTTGACAACTTACAAAACAACTTGCAATATGCTTCTTTCCACCTGGGTAAATATATACACTTAGATTCTCATTAATGAAGCCTTTATAGCACCACACTCTATGGACATATTATAAATTATCAGTGTATTCCCACAACATTATTATGATTTTCAATTTTTCACCATTATAAAAAAATACTTCAAGAAATAGTTTTAGGGCTCAAGAGCTACCTGGACAATCAGATCCCAGCACCCTCATTGGGCAGCTCACAAAGGCTTTTGACTCCAGCTCCCAGGGTTCTGACGTCCTCTTCTGGTCTCATTAGGCACCAGCGTGTACACTCACACACACACACACACACACACACACACAAAGGGGCTCTCATGATGCAGCTCCACTCCCTCCTCTCCCCATTGCCAGCTAGCTTCCTTTGTAAAGTTGGTGCCATATACCACCTTCCTTGTCCTACCCTCAAATCCAAATTCCAAACTCAGCACTCTGTGCTATCCACTCAGCACACGGTCTCCAATGGGTCACTCCTACCTATTAATTATCAACACTAGAGTGAATAACACTGCGGAGATGGCTCAATGTGTAAAATGCATGTTCTGCAAACTTGATCACCTGAGTTTAATGCCTAATACCCACATGAAAGTTGAATGCGGCAACCAGCACCTAGAACCTCAGTGATAGGAAAACAGAAACAGGATGACCCCTGGGGCTTGCTAGCCAATCAATGAACTCGAGAGTCAGTGAAAGACCTTGTCTGAAAACACAAGGGGGAGAGTGATCAAGAAAGACACACACAGAGACACACTTGATTTGGGATGTCTGACCTCTAGAAATGTGAATTATATTTTTCTGTTGCTTTAAGTCACCACATTTGCAGCAATTCATTATAGTGGTCACAAGAAGCGGACACACGGTGTTACCTGCTCTATATCTGTTAGCACTGGAGTGTTTAGCCCGCTCATTAGTAAAGAACAATGGGGCCAGCAGGACATCATGGGTTCGCCCCCAGTACCTTCTCCAGCACTGGCTGATTGGTTATTCCTCAGCTAACCACCAGGTGGAGGTGCTGTACAGGAGATGGCGAGGAACTGATTTCTAGTTCATGCTTTCTGTATTCTTTTCTTGAGGTAAGATCTTACCAAGCTGCCCTTTAACTCATTATATAGCTGAGAATGACCTTGAACTCCTGATCCTCTTGCCTCCACTTTCCAAGTGCTGGGATGGCAGGTGTGCATTACCATACCTGGATCCCCCGGCCCCTTTGCACAACTTACTTGTTTTTATCCTTCCTACCCATAAAATCAGAATCTTCTTCCCTCAAGCAGCATGTTTGGCCCTTGTACATATTCAGGCTGCAGATTATTTCTCTCTCCCTCCCTTCCCTCTTTATTCTTCTTCCTTTCTCCTTTTTTTTTTTTTGTTTTTGTTTTTGTTTTTGTTTTTGTTTTTCGAGACAGGGTTTCTCTACGGTTTTGGAGCCTGTCCTGGAACTAGCTCTTGTAGACCAGGCTGGTCTCGAACTCACAGAGATCCGCCTGCCTCTGCCTCCCGAGTGCTGGGATTAAAGGCGTGCGCCACCACTGCCCGGCTTCTCCTTTTATTATAACATCTCGTGTAGGCTAGCCTAGAACTCAGTATGTAGTACAGTAGTATGTATTCAACTCCCAGTCCTCTGGACTCCACCTCCTGAGTGCTGAGATGAAAGACATGTAGATGACCACACCCAGTGTATGTGGTGCTGAGGTTCAAACCCAGGATGGCATCTCTGTTAAGACAGAACTCTTCTAACTGAGCTACATTCCCAGTCGCCAGTTTTGGTATCTCCAGGACTGAAAAGGAATTGGTTCGACAAGGTCATGCTGTGTTGCCCAGGCTTGCTGAGAGCTCAGTCTTCTTGCCTTAGCTTCTGAAGTATCTACAACTACAGGTAAGTGCCACTGTGCCCTGCTGAAGATCTGTTAGTATTTACAAAGCTTTGAATGCTGGAAAATTGCAACCTTTGATCTGGATCTACTGGTACATGCCTATAATCCCAGCTACTCAGGAGGCATAGACTGGAGGACTCCATTGAGTTTAAGGTCTGTCTGGGATGCAGATGGAGTTCAAGGTCAGCACAGGTAACTTAGTGAGACCCTGTCTCAAAATAGAACATCAAAAGGGAGCTGTGGATATAACCCAGTGGTGAATTGAGGCTCTAGTTTTAATTCCAGTATAGTAATAAATAAAAGAAATAAACAATGCCAGGCGGTGGTGGCGCACGCCTTTAATCCCAGCACTCGGGAGGCAGAGGCAGGCGGATCTCTGGGAGTTCGAGGCCAGCCTGGTCTACAAGAGCTAGTTCCGGGACGAGCACCAAAGCTACAGAGAAACCCTGTCTCGAAAAACCAAAAAAAAAAAAAAAAAAAGAAAGAAATAAACAAATGCTGTGAACTCTGGAGAAAGTGCAGGTTTGCCTTTAGGGCTGGTCTTAACAAATGTTGAGGTGGACAAGCTGGTGCCACTGTATTTATAGTGGCTTCCCTTTACTAAGACTATGATCAGACACACGATGCTCTTTCCCCTCCAGCTCCTTCTGTCAGGAGGAGGATGGGTTTTTTAGCAAACATTTGTGGGCCAAGAGTGCCAATGAGCCCTTGTATGCATTATTTCCCTTAACCCTTACCACAATTTGGAAGATGCTGATACGATTTTGCTCATTTCATAGATGGAACACACAAAGTTTGGGGAAGTTGAGCATCAGAGTTAGTTACTATCTGGCTATCAATTTCTGTGGTAACGTTAGGAATTTGGCTTTTGGCCATCTTTCCTTTCTTTGATTGACTCACAAATCACATCATTGATTTGATTGTACAGCATTACAATGATTTGATTACATTGATTTGATCCTTGCACAGCATTATAATGATCATTTTCTGTAGAGATGCTGTATTCATTACTGCTCTAGTTGTCATGATAATACTTGGCAAAGGCAGTTGAAGAAAGGAAGGGTTTCTACTCAACTATCTACTCACGGTTTGAGTAGAGTCCACTGAGGTGGGAAAGGCAGGGTAGCTACAGTGTGAGGCTGCATCGGCAGCCAAGGGGCAGGAGGAGATGAATGCTTCTGCTAGGCTCTTTTTCTCTTTTTTATGCAGTCTAGCTACCATCCCATTCCCACCACAATCAACCCACCTACAAATGCCCTCATAGACATGCCCAGTAGTCTGTCTCCTAGGTGATTCTAGAGCTATCAAGTTGATAGCCAATACTAACCATCACCTATATGTTGTACACCTATATGTAGCAAATTCCATCAAAGAAAAGTTAGCTGACCTTCGATGTTCAACCGGAATCTGGCGCTGTGCTTAAAACCTTTGCTTTCCACTAAATGCTTGTTAACGTGTGATTTGGGGGAGTACCCTAGTTAGATCTCGAGGTAATGACCTTTTCATTGCTGTGACAAAATCCCTGAGGAAAAGCATCACAAAGAAGGAAAGATTAACTTTGACCCATGACTTCAGAGGTTGCAGTCCCTGATAGCTTGACTCCACTGGCTTTGGGTCTGTGGTGAGGCAGAATAGCCTGGTGGGGAGCATCATGGAGCAAAGTCTTAAACCTCAAAGACAGAGGAGAAGGGGTCAAGGTCGCAATATACCCCTCAGTGCTTGACCCGCTGACATAACCTCCTACTGGGCCCTGAGTCCTAAAGCTTCTACCAGCACCCAATAAATGCCACAATCTGGCAAACAGGTCTTTATTTACAATATGGGAAGTTTGGTGGGGGCCACTTAAAATCCAAATCATGACAGGCTCTTGTTCATGTCTCTGTATTTAATGATTTAATATGGAAAGAGCCCCTGGCAAACTTCATCTGTGATCTGCTTACCACTGGCCATCAATAATAAGCTTAAATGCACCCAAGGAGAAGTACATACTCAAGTGAGATGATTACATTGAGCCATTATTGAATCAAGTTAACGTTCCTGGTTTATAGATAGATCTGCACAGCAGCCAGTGTTCAGGCACATCTAGAAACCTGCTTGTATACATCCTGAGCTAATTGTCCAATTTTCCTGAGCTAATGGAAGAAGGACACTCAAATTGCTCAGTTTTATATAAATATATAATGTATTACTGTAGATGTAGTGAGAGAGATCAAAGCTAAACCAGTGTGATAGCACATGCATTTAATCCCAGCACTGGGGAGCTGGAAAGCTCAGGATCAATAGTTCAAGTAGTTCAGCTGCATAATAAGTTCAAGGTCAACCTTGGATATATGAGATCCTGTCTCAAAAATTAAACACACACACAAACAAAAATCTTCATAATGTAGCTTGCAAATCCTCTATTTTATTATTTTGATAATTAGAATGAACATTATTTTGGACAAACAATTAAATTGACCCAAGGGTAAAGAGCCCTTGGGTCAATTTAAGAGCATTATGTATCTTCATACAGAGACATGCATTCTCACTAAATTCCATTTAATAGCATAACTCTTATATATCTTCTATAATCATAATTTATTTGGATTTCACTGTACCTATGTTATTCTTAGGTTTATAAATAGCAGCCTTTAAAAATAAAACAATATATGGGCCTGAAAAATAACTCAACCATAAAAGTGCTTACTTCCATGCCT
The DNA here is from genome assembly GCF_950005125.1 of Chionomys nivalis. NCBI lineage: Eukaryota > Metazoa > Chordata > Mammalia > Rodentia > Cricetidae > Chionomys > Chionomys nivalis. Next base: position 75,623,684 of record NC_080112.1, on the reverse strand, counting down.
GAATATCTGAGCATGATCCCTAGGACCCCACACAGTAAAAGGAGAGAAACCAGCTCTCAGAAGCTGTCTTCTGACTGTCACACACTCACACACACACACACATGATATATATATATATATATATGACCTAACTTCATATTTTTTGGTAGAATGATTAAAATGCAAAAAACAAGGATGGTCATAGGTATGAAAGTTTTGATGAACTATTAATAAAATTTATAATGGCAAAATTACATTATTGTTACTGTTATTTTTAAATTGTTGTTGTGTGTGCACATATGATGTGTGTGGGGAGAGGAGGCTTCAAAGGACAAGTCATGGAGTCGATTCTCTCCTTCCATCTTTGCGTGGATTCCTGGAATCAAATTCAGGCTTGTTTGGCAAGTGCCTTTATCTACTGAGCCTTGGCGCCGGACCTGTTACTGTTATTTTTTTAAGAGATATTACACAAAGAGAAATCCGAAGACTATGTAATGATTAAATGTTAATCACTGTGTCACCTAAGGGGAGTTAATTTTTGAAGCTAGAAGGACATTGCCAGAGTAACTCTTTAACCCAGAGTATCTCAAACTTTGCTGAGCCTAGGAATCACCTGAGAATGTTGCTGACAGGCAGATTCAGGTTCAGTAGGCCTGAGATTGTGTATTTCTAAAAAGCTTTCAGGGTGTATCCTCACGCTTGGAGTTTGTGTGACATTGTGACTAGAAAGCAGTCATGTTGACTCTGCCTCTTGTTTGGTTTGGTTTGGTGTGGTTGAAACAGGGTTTCTTTTTTTTTTTTTTTTTTTTGGTTTTTCGAGACAGGGTTTCTCTATGGCTTTGGAGCCTGTCCTGGAACTAGCTCTTGTAGACCAGGCTGGTCTCGAACTCACAGAGATCCACCTGCCTCTGCCTCCCAAGTGCTGGGATTAAAGGTGTGCGCCACCACCGCCCGGCAAGGGTTTCTTTATATAGCATATGTTTGCTTCAAATTCATGATCCTCCTGATCAGGCCTGGCTCTGCCTTTTAAATCACTACCAATCCTATTAATAGAATAGGTGTGGTCACAAGAAAGTACAGTAACTGGGCCCTGGACCTTAGTAGGCCCTCAGACCTCAACACAACTGACTCCATAATGGGAGTATCATTCAGTCCATAAAGCTCAGCATGTAGACAGTATCACCTGCCAAATGAAAACAAAGACCTAATCGATCGGTCTATAATTCTGGAAAGTCTCTAAATGTAGCAGCCTTGCCTTTTGGCCTCTGTAGTCCCACATTTGGCTAACTGTTCTTGTTAACTAAAATAAGTCTTTGTTGACAGGGGTTTCTGTCCCACCGAGTCATGTAGCCATTCAGTCCCAAAGAAATATACCGAAGTCTACGTTAAATGCCAAACCGATTGGCCCAGTAGCTCAGGGCTTCTTATTGTTTCTTGTAACTTAAACTAGCCCATTATTCTTGTCTACATTAGCCATGTAGCTTGATACCTTCTTTTGGCAAGGCAATCACATCTTGCTTCCTCTGCATCTGGGTCAAGACTGCAGACTCAAACTTCCCTCTTCCCAGAATTCTCATTACCCCATCTCTACTTCCTGCCTGGCTACTAGCCAATCAGCATTTTATTAAAAATAATATAGGTGGCAGGATAAAAGACCATTGTCCCACAGCATAAGTCAACCTAGGACATAGTTTTGTGCTTAAAAATTCAACCCGAGGCCGGGCGGTGGTGGCCCACGCCTTTAATCCCAGCACTCGGGAGGCAGAGGCAGGCCGATCTCTGTGAGTTCGAGGCCAGCCTGGTCTACAAGAGCTAGTTCCAGGACAGGATCCAAAAGCTACAGAGAAACCCTATCTCAAAAAATAAAAATAAAATAAAATAAAATAAAAATTCAACCCGAGAAAAGCTTGGAACTATGTTGGGATCCCAAATACCAAGTGGTCATTGACTGACTAATAAAGACTTTCTCTTGGCTTAACCCATGCCTGAGCAGTATTCTCTGGTGGATAGCCCACAACAATACATAATCAATGAGGAGGTGGAGACATTACCCCCTTTTCATGAATACAAAACTGACCTTGAAATTGTGGTTAGGAAATGCTTGAGAACCACACAGGTAGGCCTCAGATTCATTTCCCAATGGAGAACTCTCTGACCCTCTTTTCAGCATTCATAGGGAAGAACATTTCAGTTCTTCAAAATAAATTAAAGCGTAATATATTTCCATCTTTAGAAGAAGGATGGTGTTTGTTTTTATAGTTTAATTTTTTTCTGCTATAACACTTTCTACTTCAGCCGGGCGGTGGTGGCGCACGCCTTTAATCCCAGCACTTGGGAGGCAGAGGCAGGCGGATCTCTGTGAGTTCGAGACCAGCCTGGTCTACAAGAGCTAGTTCCAGGACAGGCTCCAAAACCACAGAGAAACCCTGTCTTGAAAAACCAAAAAAAAAAAAACACTTTCTACTTCAGACTTGTTTTTTTTTTTGTTTTGTTTTGTTTTTTTTTGTTCTTTTGCTTTTTCGAGACAGGGTTTCTCTGTAGCTACGGAGCCTGTCCTGGAACTAGCTCTTGTAGAGCAGGCTGGCCTCGAACTCACAAAGATCCGCCTGTCTCTGCCTCCCGAGTGCTGGTATTAAAGGCGTGCGCCACCACCGGCCGCCTTACTTCAGACTTGTTAAAAAGAGAAATTATATAAAGATTTTCAAACGTCTTTGATAAAGAGAGAGCCCAATGCTTTTATTAAAAATTAAAAAGTTCTTGGAGCTCTAGTAATTTCATCTAGGAAATGAATTTTCTTGTGTCCTGGCTAGCTAGTTAATATTTAACACATAACAACACATAATGCAAAGCCCTGTGAAATGAATGAATATGCTTAAACTACAACGCCATCCTTCCCAAGCCCCAAACAAAAGTGACAACAGTACCGGTTTATCAGTGATGACACCAAACAGTATTTCTTTCATTCAGTTCATCATCATCATCATCATTGTCATCATCGTATGTGGGTGAGAGAGAAAGAGTCACAGAGAGAGACTTTGTAGAGTCAGTTCCCTCCTCCCGTCTCCATGGGGGCTCCAAGGATCAAACACAGGTAATTATATTTTGAGGCAAGTGCTCTTGCCTGCTGATCCGTCTTGATTGTCCTCACATTTTTCTTACATTTCAGACTTATTTCTTTTGATTTTGTATGTATGGGTTTTACCTGAATGTATGTCTATGTACCATGTGCATGCAGTGCCCTCAGAGGCCGAAAGAGGGGGGGGGGGGTCATATTCCCTGAAAGTGGAGTTATAGATGGCTCTGAGCCACCATGTGGGGACTGGGAACCAAATCCCTGTCCTCTTAAAGAGGAACAAGTGATCTTACCTACCCATCCACTTCTCCAGCCCCTACTGCTTTTTCTTTTTTTTTTTTTAATATTTATTTATTTATTAAGTATACAATATTCTGTCTGTATGCCTGAAGGCCAGAAGAGGGCGCCAGACCTCTTTACAAATGGTTGTGAGCCACCATGTGGTTGCTGGGAATTGAACTCAGGACCTTTGGAAGAACAGGCAATGCTCTTAACCACTGAGCCATCTCTCCAGTCCCCCTACTGCTTTTTCAATGTCAACCACAGTCCACTTCTCAGATTGCTTCAGGGGTGCAGGACCATTGGGTTGCAACAACTGTCTACCACTTTACTGAAGTGGTTCTTAGAAGCTTTGGGCTAACCCCCACCGATTTCCTCTCTGGAGACTGATCTTGTGGGGGTGAAACTGATATAATTCTAGCTGATAGTAGCAAGCAATACCTCCTCCATGGACACATGACTGATGCCCTCACACGTGGCCCCAAACCCTGAAAGTCCTTGTGCTTGGTTGAATGCTTCTTGATCTGAATCTTGAAATTATGAGCAACCTTGAACTCACTACACAACCCAGCCTGGCCTTGGACTCACAGAGATAAGCCAGCCTCTGCTTCCAGAACCCTCAGATTCAAGGCAAGCACTGTCGTGCCCAGCAACATTTCTACTTTACACAGGATCTCCCAGTCTCTGCAGCACAAGAGCAAACATACTGTTCATACATTTCCTAGAAAACACCTATCTCATCGTCTCCAAAACTTAATCAGTCTGAGTAGTTAATCATTTACCTTTCTGTCATAAAAGACTAGACTTCTATGCACCTAAGTACACTCTCCTGTTAGCTCTCAGCCTTCATCGTCTTCACAGCACGGAAAGCCTTGCGTCACATAGTCTCAAGGACTCTTAGGCCGTTGACCAGCGTGCTTCCCAGTGAGCTTCGTCGTTTTCGTCTTCTGCGAGATAAGTTAGTTTCATTAAGATAAATGTGGCATGTTAGTTATGTTAGATCTTAGCCTATGTTTTGCTTTCCCTACTGTGAAGGAATCAGTAAGAGTGAGAAGAAACAGTAAGAACAAGAAGACAACAGAGCTCTCTCCATCCAGAAAAACCTGTTCTGATGCCTGCTGAGGTTGTTTGAACACCACCTCTCTTCTGTCGGACATGCAGGGGCAGCAGAGAGGAGAGCAAGCACAGGGTGGGGAAAGCAAGCGAGCAGTCACCAGACCAACTAGACAGGTGAAGATTGCGCAAGACCAGGAGAGGAACACAGCTTTGCACGTCCCTTCCATTACTCAAGAGCCGCTCCACCCCAAGGAGGAGACAGAATATCAGGAAGGAATGGGTGTGGCCGGTTTCAGCAAAAATCACGTTGCTCAGCATTGCCCAGAAGCAGCATAGTCGCAGGTTCCAGGGTCCAATTTGGACAGTGGACACATTATTGGTAATCAACACTGTTCAAAATGTTCCCCATTTTTATTTATGTATAAAAATACTGGGGACTAAGGTGGGTATATGGACTAGAATCTGTGTTGTTCCCTTTACAATTTCTGATGTCATGAGAGTCCATAAGTCAGTTTTTCCTCCAACTCAGAGCACAAGAGCTTAGGAAAATGCTTGTATAGATCTAGATCTACCGATTTAAGAGAGGGTTTGATGAATTAGAGAAGTAAGACTTACAGAAGATATCATCCAAGCTAGTTGGGCAAAACAGACTTCATAGAAATGCCATCTAAAGACATCTTAAGATAGACTTGAGGATCCTGTCAGTGGTGGTACACGCCTTTAATCCCAGCCCTTGGGAGGCAGAGGCAAGCGGATCTCTGTGAGTTCAAGGCTAGTCTGGTCTACAAGTGAGTTCCAGGATAGCCAGAGCAACACACAGAGAAATGCCATCTTAAAAAAAAAAAAAAAAAAAAAAACCCATAGATTTAAAAACTCCAATGGCTGTGTGTCTGGGACATCAGTCACAAACCAGAGTCGTGTAGGAGGCAATTTCTTTCTTCCCCTTATTTTACTTTCTGTTTTAATGTGGTTCTTTGTTGTTGTGCTGTCTTTGTTTTGTTGGTTCTGTTGGTATGGGTTGTTAGCAGTACAGTGTTGTTATGTGATTCTGTTCCTGGGAGAAATGAATAGTTAGGGAACTGACCACATACCAAAGTACAGCTACCACCAAAGTCCAGCTTTGTCAGCCAATGAGCTTTATTAGGTTTATTTACAAGAACATGAGTTAGGGATTATTTACAGGAGCGGAAATGACTATAAAACAGCTTATCACCAAAGTCCACCCAGGCTTGGATGGCACTTCACAAAAGCTGGAAACCTAGAGCGTACTGCACAACTTGCAGACAGCTGAACAGGATGGAGAGTGTCCTTTCCTCGTGGCTCAGTTGCTCTGAGCCCCTTCCTGGCAGCTCAGCTGCTCCCTGCTTGTGCCAGGCAGCTGGACTTGCCTAAGGGCATCTCTCAGCAGGCTTTACTGTTTAAGCTTTCCTGCAGGATGGAATATTTTAATCTCCCCCTAGAACATCCTGTTGTTTTAGCTCCCTGTAAACATCCGTTTTAGGAAGCTTCCCTGCAAGATGGAAGGTTTTAATCTGGGAGGAAGCTGGTACACAAATACAGTCTCTCTTGACAGGAATTTCTTTGGAGAAAATATTTGAACAACGATCTCAAGACACATAAGACCTTTCTGTTTGCCAGAATTTCAGGTGACTGCTGCTCCAAGTCTTCTCCTTAATAGAACAGGAATTTCTTCTCCTTACCCAATCCCATAACAGTGGGACCCTGCTCCTGAAAGTTTTCAGAGCAGTTCTCTGTACTCTCCTGCTTGCCTGATGAACACTACCCAAATGGTCCCAGGTCTTACAGTTATAAGCAAACCCTGCTTTTGTCCCTGAAGAATGGGTTCATTTTGTCACACTCAGCTTACATGTATTTTGGACAACATTATACAGCAGGATTTGGGGTTGTAAGACTTTCAGTCACTCGACAACAATTAGATGTGTATTTTCTTTCTCCACAGTCTCGTTGCCCAATGCATTTCTAATGCGGGCCCAGAAGAGTGGTTGCTGGTGAGCACTGTCTGGCCAAGTGATAAATGTGTGTCTGTTTACAAGTTTCCTTAGTCGGTGGTAGCTCGACAGCTTATAGTTAGGAATCTCTTCAAGGAAGATCAAGATAATGACATCCTTGTGCTCATAGAACATCTTCATGGTGGCCAGCTGGACTTCAAGCCGGCACCATTCACTATGCAGGTATTGGTTACTGACCACACATAAAGTTTTTCGGCTTGTGTTAATTGCATTCTGGATGTTCTCAAAGATGTCAATGCCGGGTTCAAAGTCCCGGTGGTGAAGACAAAGCTTATAGGTGGTCTGGTTGCCTTCTTCAAGGGCTGGAACAAGCTCTTCATATACCCAGTCTTCATCAGTGGCTGAGAAAGAGACAAATGCATCATACAAGAACTTCTTTTCTGTTTTGTGCCATTTAGTGAGGTACCAAGCCCTAAATATATACAAACAATACCACAGAGACGAAATCATCTTGGCACTGAACCAAGAGAAGACCATAGTGGTGAGGACCATCGTGAAGGAACAGAAAAAATAGACCTTTCCAAAGTCAAAATTACACGTGGCATCATCAAAATCTATAAGCAAACTCTGGCTGTCTGGCTGCTGACAAGGGTAGCTCCGGAGGAAGGGGACATGGACCTCCCCTGTGTTCATTGACCAGTTCTTGAACCACATATTGTCACAGTTGCACTGAAGTTTGTTCCCATAGACATCAAAAAACACCAATGATGTCAGATTCTCCAGATGACTTTGATTAATGACCTTCAAGTTGTTGAATCTTAAAGATAAGATCTGTAGACTCTGTAAACCAGAGAACAGGCCAGGAATCAACGAATCTAAGTTATTATTTTCAAGGCGCAGGAGCTTTAGCCTTTTGAGTTTTTTGAATAAGGAGGCATTTAAATAGAGACTTCTGTCTCCATCTTTTGTTCCTGAGATATCCAGCTTTGTGAGATTAATCAGAGGGTCAAATTGGTAGTGGTCCAGGAATACAGAGGGGTTTTTTCCTAGGAGTAACTCCTGCAAGCTACTCAACCCTTGGAAAAGGTTCTTCGGAACAACCCGAATCCCATTTTTTTGTCCTTCTAGGTTGAGCTCTTTCAAAGATTTGAGCTTCATAAATGGAGGATGTTGAAGGGTCATAGTAGTTTCATATTTGATGTTATTAAAACCGAGTTTCAAAACCTGAAGATTTTCCAGGCCAGAGAAAACATGTTCCTGAAAATATGACAAACTATTGTACATTAGGTCAAGGTGATGGAGACAAGTGAGACCAGAGAACGCACGCGGCTCTATAATTTCCAGGCGGTTGTGGGAAAGAATCAAAACATTGAGTTTTTTCAAACATTGGAAGGTTCCATGGTTGAGAGTCCGGATATTGTTGGCCTCAAGATCTAGAAACTGTAGATTTGGAAGCTGAGTAAAGGAATGCCTGTCAATTGTTACTATCCAGCACCTAGCTAAATTGAGCTCCTTCAGTGAAAATAGCCCACTGAAGGCCAGGTTATTGAGTTCTGTGATGGGGTTTCTTCCGAGAAAGAGAGACTTCAAGCCCTTCAAGGGTGAAAAGGCAAAATCTGGAAAACCTTTAAGCTTGTTGTGGCTCAGATCTAGGATGCTCAAGTTCTGCAGGGAACCCCAGGTCCTGTTACTGATGAAGGAAAGCTGGCACTTGTTCAGATTCAGTCTTTGGAGACTGGGCAGAGCATCAAACTCACTGTCATTGAGATGAACCAAGTCACTGTTTTGGCCCAGGTCAAGAAACAAAAGCCTGGTACACTTCGCCAGATGCTTAATGCCCTCTGCATTGGTGGCATTCTTCTGAAAAACCAGGGCCTCTAACCTGGGTAGGTTTTTGAGGAGGTGACAAACAGTTTCCATATTTAAGTGACCATGTCTAAGCTCCCGGTTACTGAGGTCCATAACCCTTACATTCTGCAGGTGTTTGGCTAAAAGCATCTCCAGTTTCACCAATGTTCCACTCAGATTCAAGCTCCTAAGCTGGGGCAGAGTTTCCAGATACACATTCTGAATGACTCCATGACCATTCTGGGAAGCACTTAGCGTGGTTAGGTTAGGCAATGACAAAGCAGAGAAATTTAACTCCAGTAGTTTGTTCCCCTGAAAACTCAGGTGGATCAGAGAAGGCAGTGCCTTAGGGCTGTGGTCCAAGTAGATGATGTTGTTGTTAGTAAGATCAAGATACTCCAGGCACGGAAGATACTGGACTGCTTCAAGGATAACAGAAAGATTGGTAATGCTGTTTCGTGAGAGGCTCAAATATTTCAACTTGACAAGAGGAGTAAAGGCTCTTTTGTGAATATGGGTAATCTGATTGTGGCTCAGGAGCAAGGTCTCCAGATTGGACAGGCCCTCAAAGGACTTATTCACACTTTGAATCTTATTTTCCACTAAATTTAGAAGGGTCAAATTTTCAAGTCCCCTAAAGGCACCTTCATCGATTTTCCAAATTAAATTCCACTCTAGTCTCAGATCCACCAGAGAGGACAGATTAGTGAAGCTCTGGGGAGGAAGGACTCGAATGTAGTTCTCTGTCAGGTTGAGGTGAGTAGTATATCTAGGTATGTCACTAATGGCATCTGTCAAGTTAGTGATCTTCTTCCGAATGCAGAACACATGATGAATATCAAATTCATACTGTGTGCACTTATTGAACCCATATGTCTCTACCAGAGACAGCAAAGAAAGCCCTATTAACGTGATCAGAAGTTGGAGAGAAACTGTGTAGCTCCCCCAACTCATCTTGACTGTCCCAGGCATCCAGGTTATAACAGAAAAAAAAATCCCGTCACATAGGCGATTCTCATGTTAGAAGGCATGCTTCCTGAAAAGAAAAACAAAGGTTTTTAGTTTAAATTTCTCTTCCCTAATAAGTATTTTATAGTTTGCTTCAAGGAAACAAAAAGTTCAATCCCAGCATCAACTTTTTCTTTTTTCTGAGGTAGGGTTTCTCTGTGTAACAGCTCTGGCTGTATTGGAATTTGCTTTGGAGATCTGCCTGCCTCTGCCTGAGTGCTGAGATTAAAGGCATGTGCTACCATCACCCGGCCCAACACCAACTTTTAAAACTCCCTTCCAGAACCCTGTCTGTTATCAAAAAAGGTTACTGCTCTTTTTTAGCAAGCAAAAATTTCAGGACACAGAACTGTAGGAGCCATCCTGATACACTAAATATGAACAGATCGCCCAAAGGAAGTTCTTTACTTCCAACCATTATTACCTGCCAGTGTAGGACTTAACCACCGATAAGTAGTTTACCCTGAAGCAATTCTGGTTGCTAGAAGAACCACAAACTGAGATTACCCAAGTACCACCCAAGAACAGACCATTCAAAGGAAATGCCTAACGTTCCAATCACTGTAGATAGGATCACCTGCCAGCACACACTCACCAGGACACCCCTAGACAAATGCAGCCAATCAGGGGTCCTGAACCTCAGAAACCCCACCTTTACTACTATAAAAACTCAACTCTAACTGAGCTTGGGGCTCTCCATTTATTCCAATATGTTGGACATGCAGAGAGACAGAGTTTGCAAACTTGCATAAAATAAAGGCTCTTTGCTTTTACATACGGGACTCGGTCTCGTTGTTGGCTTTTGGGGGACTTCGTGGATTTGGGCATAACAAGAACCAAAGGAGGCAACATTATGTGTCATTTAATTTATGTTAATCAAGAAGCCCCACCCCCCATTTGTAGGCTGATACCTGAAATGCCATCACTACTGATGCATTAGATGGGCTGGGGGAACGGAATGCCATATATGACACAAGTCACTTCTGCCTCAATGTGAATGAGGCCATATGATCAATGATTTCACCACAATTTGCATTTGATAGAGGGAGAGGTGAGTTGGTAAAGCTGAACTGAAGAATCAAAAGGAGGGGAGGGATGGAGGTGGGCAGAAACATTGGGCATGAGGAAGAAGAACACTGAGATAACTTGATATAATCTGAGCAAGATGCCCTGACTAGTGAAGGGCAGGAACACGATATCTGAGTATTTATGATATGGAGACTCTGTCTATATATTTGGTAGCTTTTTTTCCCCAGTGACTTGCTTGTTTATCTCCATTCTTCAGTTTCTTTCTTTTTTCTTTTCTTCTTGATGTTTTATGAACACTCTTGTATAGTCTTTGTATATCAATCCTTTGTTAATATCAATGATTTAAATATCTCCTGCCATTTATAATTTAACATTGTCTACGAACTCCTTTGTTGATAGAAAAAAAATCAGTAATCATATGGTATGGTAGTTAGTTTTAATTGTCAACCTGAAAGAATGTAGAATCGAGTAAGTTAAGTCTTGGGGAAGGATTGTCTTGATGAGATTAATCTGGGAGCATGTCTGTGGGGGTTGATTTAAGTATATTAATTCATGTGGGAAAACCCGGCCTAAAAGTGGGTGGCACCATTCCCACATTTTCCTGGACAACATGAAAATAGGCTCCGTGAGATGCTGTTTTCTGTCCTGTCTCCTGGAAATGTTTAGGTCGTGTTATTTTGAGGACTCGATTTCTTCTTATTTTCTAGTTTGATACAGCAAGGGTATCAAAATTTTTGTTGGTGTTGATCACAAAGAGAACAAGCTGAATTCCCTTATTTGTTTTTAAAATGGAAGTGTTTGTTATATTAGGGGTTTTCAATAGTTAGTTTGATTTTTGTTGTCGTTGTTTGTTTATTTTTGCTTTTTTCTAAAACAAGGTCTTACTAGGTAGCTGTAGTTGTCCTAGAGCTCACTATGTAGGCCAGCTCAGCCTTAAACTCGAGCTCACAGGGGTCTGCCTACCTCTGCCTCCCAAGGGCTGGGGTTAAAGGTGCTCTCCACTGTAACCAGTGTAGTTTTATCTGTTAATATTATGCCTTCTGCAAGTAATTGAAATTTTACCTTTCTGTTTTGAGTTCACTCATTTTCTATGTTTTTCTATTTGGTTTCCATATGTGATCACAGCTTCAAATACCATATTAAGTTACAGCACTGACAGAGCACGTCCTCTTGTTAGTGAGATGACATCTATAAGCTTCCTATTAATTATTATTTGTCACAGTTCGTGACAAATGTCAAGACAAGAAAATGCCTTCTTGCCTGGCGGTGGTGGCGCACACCTTTAATCCCAGCACTTGGGAGGCAGAGGCAGGCAGATCTCTGTGAGTTCGAGACCAACCTGGTCTACAAGAGCTAGTTCCAGGACAGGCTCCAAAACCACAGAGAAACCCTGTCTCAAAAAACCAAAAAAAAAAAAAAAAAAAAAAAAAAAAAAAAAAGCCTTCTTATTCCTCATTTCTAAGATGAGGGGAGGGGAGAATGGCTGTTTACATCGAAAGAGTGCCAGAATCCTTGGACTACAGAGCAAGCACCACAACTGAGATGAATAAATTAACTCAGTGACAGGGAGCAGAGGTTTATGGCTTTTTGTCATTGTAGTTGTTGAGAAAAAGGTCCCACTCTGGAACTCACTATGCACCCCAGGCTGTACTGTGGTAGTTCTCCTGTCTCAGTCTTCTGAGTGATGGAATTAAAGGCATGCACCACTATGCCTGTAATGATCTGTTCTGTCCCTTTAAGACACAAGCCACGTCCCCACCCTCCCACCCCCAACCCCCCATCCACTGAGGCAGGCAGATCTTCCTGCTTGCAGTCTGGGTCTCTTCTTATTCCATCTCCCTCTCGAAAAGGCAGCTTCTGTCTCTCCCTTTTCTCTTTCCCCTCTCCTCTCTCTCTCTCTCTCTCTCTCTCTCTCTCTCTCTCTCTCTGTCTCTCTCTCTTCTCTTCTCTTCTCTTCTCTTCTCCCTTCTCCTTCTCCTTTCCCCCTCCATAACCCACTAAATAAATATCCAACCTCACTCTGCATGGCGTGGCAATCCATGTCTCTGTCTCTCGCCCCACCGCATGGCTTCCTGCATGGGACCAGCTGCCTGCAGTGTGGGAACTGTGCCATCTGTGCCTTGCCTGGGACTGGTTGCTCTGGGGCCTGCTGCCTACCCCTACCCAGAGACCTGCAGCATGGTCTCATGGCCCGCTGCCCCCTGCAGCCACTCAGGGAGCCACAGCATTTTTTTATTACTCCATCTCAATGCCCAAGAATGAAACAGAGAAGAGAGATCTATAAAAGTTAATATAAGAAAAGGAAAGATGGGGATAGAGACAGGTGTTAGAGCACAAGACCCTGAGTTTGGGTCCTAAGATTCTCCTAAAGCAAAAGAACTTTCTGGGCATGGTATCCATGCATATAGTCCCAGCACTCAGGAGCTGAGGTGGGATAACAGCTTGGCTGAGGAACCTGAGACCCAACTGTGCAACTCAGAAAGAATGAAAAAGGGAAAGAAGAAAAGATAGGAAAGAAGCAGAGAGGGCAATGGAGGAGAGGGGAGGGAGGAGAGGTGGGAGAAATGGAGAAGGAAGAGGAAGAAATAGTAAATCCACATTGCATAATGTGGCTACAGGAAACTGGGTGGGGCAAGATGACATTCTAGATTAATGTGCTCTTTGTTCTCAGAGAAGACAAAGGACAGTGATATATGCTTTCAAATCACCAGAGTTTGCTACAAAAATACAGTAAAGAAAGGGCACTAGCCATGAAGAAGTCTGAAGGCAAACATGAAAAATGTTCTAAACATGTAAATATCCCATGCTTCAAGGGACAGATAGGGGAACATCATCAGTGAAGTTGTCCCAGGGCAGGGCTGGTGGAGGAGACAAGGAGCAGAAGTCAGAGCAGGAAGCTGAGGCCTGATAGTCATACAAAGAGAATTTTTAAAGGTGTGGAACTGCCTTCAGCAGGCTTGGCAGGTGAGATCCCAGCACACAGAAGAGAGAAGCAGGGAGCAAGCCAACCTTCAAAGGCACTGCTCTTTCAGCTGGATTTTAAAAATAACATTACATTTGATTGTGTGCGTGTGTGTGTATGTGTTTTGTGTGGACAAGTGCACAACAGCTCAAATGTCGAGGTCAGAAGACAATGTGGGGGTTTGTTTCTCTCTTCTCATCATTTGGGTCCCAGGGATTAATTTAAACTCCGGTTGTCTCAGGTTTGGCAGCAAGTGTCTTTATTTGCTGACTCTTGCAGCTGCATTTTACAGGCTCACTCACCACAATGGTTTGATGCCAGGGACTTTTGAAAGAACAAGGCAGAGAACTAACCCCTTCCAGTTGTGACATTAATAAGGCAAGGATGCTTAGTGCATTCATACACGCCTGTAATCCGAGCACTAGGGAGACCTCAAGAAAGATCTGAGAAACAAAAGTCAATGGTTTATAATGTTGTACGCCTTTGTTTACAAACCCCCAAGCCTAACACTTATCTTTCAGCTAGGACTACATGCTGCACTAAACGTACAGTAAAACAAACAAAAACTCAAGTAGCTGAAAGAGAAAGTGGGAGAACAGGATGTGGTAACTATGCCTAGAATCCCAGCACTTGGAAGGTAGAGGCTGGAAGATTGGGAGTTGAAGGTTAATCTCTCAGCAATATATCAAGTTTGAGAGCCTGGGCTATATGAGCCTCCTTTTCAAAAACCAAGCTAACAAAAAATGTGAAGCTGGAAATAGTGACAGACATGTATAATCCCAGCACTGAGGAGATGGAAGCAAGAAAATGATGAGGTTAAGGCCAACCTGGTTGCGTTGTGCCAGGTGGTGGTGGTGCATGCCTTTAATCCCAGCACTCAGGAGGCAGAGACAGGCAGATCTCTGTGAGTTCGAGGCAAGTCTGATCTACATATCGAGTTCCATGACATCCAGAGCTACAGAGAAAAATTAGAAACCCCCTGAAAAATAGGTGCTAATATGTCTCAGTGGGTAGAGGTGCTTGCCACAAAGCCTAAGTTCTATCCTGGGACCTACATGGTAAGACAGTTGTCACCTCCAAGCTGTCCTCACCTTCACATGCACAGCATGGCATGCACACACTCAACATCTCCACCCCTTCCCACACAAAATAAAGAAATTAAATTGTGTGTGTCTGTGTGTGTCTTTAAATGAGTGGATGCAAGCCAGTACAAAACTACTGCAGAAAGTTAAAGTTTCAGTTCTCTAAACACTTGGGATTTGGTCCCCACTAGTCAATTAAGGAGCAAAATAAATACATGAGAAATGGGGAAGAATGAGCAAATACAGAACATATGAACGAGCTCATTCACAGGGGAAACAGATAGGCAGGTGTCTTGTGTTTCAGCCCGCAGATTCTATTCTTGATTCTGCTCGGTCCTTATCAGCTTGCCAAGCTACTGTTTCTGTCTTTGCTATGCACTGGCATTTAGACAGCCAGTCTTTCCTGCTCCCCACTGAGATGCAACTACTTTTAGATTCAATAAGCTTCTGAACCTGCTTATCAAATCAACACAGGAAAGGGAGGAGGCTGCTTCTCCAGGCTCCTGAGACCAGCTAAGGAAACTGCAGCTCTGATGAGGAGAGCTCCCACTGCAGAAACTGCAAAGCCAAGGGAGCCTTTCAGAGGCTCAACCAAGGCTTTAAAACATATTCACTGCGGGGGCTGGAGAGATGGCTCAGAGGTTAAGAGCATTGCCTGCTCTTCCAAAGGTCCTGAGTTCAACACCACATGGTGGCTCACAACCATCTGTAATGAGGTCTGGTGCCCTCTTCTGGCCTGCAGGCATGCATACAGCCAGAACACTGTATATTTAATAAATAAATAACTCTTTTATAAAAAGAAGTAGGATATGAAGTTGGGAAGGAGTTCAGGGAGGTGTAATGGATCTGGGAGGAGTGGAGGTGGATATGATCAAAATACGTTATATAAAATATCAAAGAATTAATACAATATTAAATTTTAAAAAGAATTAAATAGCATTAATGATATTGTTCAGCATGGGGTTTGATATGATGTAGGTTTTCAATGAGTGTCAGTCCTTGTTAGGCAGGAACTGGGGCTATAACAGGCAGTGTCCCTACAAGGCCAAGAAAGACAACTTTCAGCTATTTAAGTATGTTCCAAAATGACCAAAACATCATGTTCATTGATAACATTTTCAGTTTTTCAGGGCCTGTGTGACCAGGTGATTACTTCTAAGACACACAGTATCACAGATAAACCGCAATACATCAGAAATCAGGAGGAGTCTTCTCCCTATAGGGGAAAACCAGCCAGAGTGAGATACTAGATCTGGGATGGGCTGAGAATAAAAGGATAGAGGAGCCGGGCCGTGGTGGCGCACGCCTTTAATCCCAGCCCTCGGGAGGCAGAGGCAGGCGGATCTCTGTGAGTTCGAGGCCAGCCTGGTCTACAAGAGCTAGTTCCAGGACAGGATCCAAAACCACAGAGAAACCCTGTCTCGAAAAACCAAAAAAAAAAAAAAACCAAAAAAAAAAAAAAAAAGAAAAAAGGATAGGGGAATGGTGAGCAGGCAGAGACAGGTTTGAGGCCTAGGTAGGTGGCTGTGGAGACTAAGGAGATAGACAAAGAAGACAAGCTTACTATGCTTTACCGTTTTGTTTTGATTCTGGAGATGGAACCCGGTTCCCACACATGGGAGACAGTGAGCACATTCACAGCCCCAGCTTTATTGTTGGACATGCTATTTGGGATGTCCTTCTGCCAGGCAGGAAATTCGAACAGAGATATACAGAGAGAGTAGGAGTCAAGGAGATAGCATGTAGCTGCCAAAGAAGAAAGACACCAGAACAGAACCTTACCAGGTGAGCCACAGTCTTGTGGCGATACACAGATTAATAGAAATGGGCTAATTTAAGAAATAAGAATTAGTTAATAAGAAGCCTGAGTGTTGTAATTAATATAGTTTCTGTGTGATATTTGGGACAAAGCAGCCAGGAAACAAGCAAGCAGTCTCCACCTACAGATATATTGTATAAAGTCCTACACTGCACCTTTAAGAAAAACCTACAGGCTGTAAATGTCACTCAATGGTAGACTGCCTAAACCTGTACATAAGAGAGAAAGAAGGAAGGAGGGACATAGACAGAGGTAGAGAGGGAAAGAGGAAAATGGAAAACCTGCAGAAAAGCCACCCCCCTGCACACACTTTGAGATGGGGGTTTATGTAGCCTAGAACTCAGTGAGATCTGTCTGCTTCTGCCTGTGAACTGCTAGGATTAAAGATGCAAGTCACCACCCCCGAAAAACGCGGGCACATCCTTTTTTAAAAAAAATATTTATTGATTTATTATATATACAATATTCTGTCTGTATATATGCCTGAAGGCCAGAAGAGGGCACCAGACCTCATTACAGATGGTTGTAAGCCACTATGTGGTTGCTGGGAATTGAACTCAGGACCTTTGGAAGAGCAGGCAATGCTCTTAACCACTGAACCATCTCTCCAGCCCGCGGGCACATCCTTTTAAAAACAAAATGTTAATATTGGCTTTTCCCCTTGACTTTCCCTACAGAGACCCACTAGAGGACTTACCTTTTAAGGTTCATGTGGACCTACATAGGGTGTGTCCTGTTGCCATGCCTCGGCAGCACTGTCTAGATTCTAAAAACTCACAGGCCCTCGCACTCTCTAAACTCTCGGACACCCCGGAGAGAGCACCTGAACTTTGCAGTCCATCCTTTCCCTTGGAAACAAGGAAGAGCAGTGGCAGATTCTTGGGCCGACATACCCTGACAAAGGCTTAGCTTCGAGGTCAGCACAAGTTTATTTCATATACCTACTTTGTGATTTACCACATGTGCTCAAGTTCCATGCTTTTATCGCTTGTTTCTGTTCATTTGGTACTCAACTGATGACCTTTCTGGGCTTAGTGGCACACACCTGCAATCCTAGCTCTTGGGGAGGTGGAGGTGGGAAGATAAGGATCTCATGTCAACTTCAGCGACCTATTGAGATCAAGGTCACTCTGCGCTCCCTGAAGACCCATCTCAAATATCCAAAACCATAGCGCCAGCGAGGTGGCTAAATGGGTTAAGAACGCTCACTGCAAGGTCTGACAGCCTGAATTCAGTCCCTGGACCTACATGGTAGAAAGAGGGAATTAGGGCTGGAGAGATGACTCAGAAGAGCACTGCTTGCTCTTCCAAAGGTCCTGAGTTCAATTACCAGCAACCACATGGTGGCTCACAACCATCTGTAATGAGGTCTGGTTCCTTCTTCTGGCCCACAGGCAGGCAAACCACTGTATACTTAATAAATAAATAAATCTTTAAAAAAAATGAGGGAATTAATGCCAGCAGGTTGTTCTCTGACCTCCACATGTGAGCTGTGATGCATGAACATGAGCATATACACACAGAGAGACACACAAAATAAACAGACAGATAGATAGATAAATGTAGTCAAGAAAAATAGTGACTCGATAACTAACAACTCTTAACTCAGTGGAAAAGTTCTCCGTGAGCATGTATCCACCCAGGTCCTGACAGGCCAACGGCTGTCACACATGTTAATGCTAAAAAGAGTTTCCCACAGAAAACTGAAAGTGAACCAAGGCACCATGGGCAGAAGAGCAGCAGAGGAGGCACTGTTCTGTGTGGTGGAGGAGCTGAGAGGTCCTCTTCACACTGCTCTGGAGTGAGAGCCATCTCCAAATTCCTAGGCCATTGTAGCAAAACCCAGGGGGCAGAGCTAGAAGCCACTGTTCGGTTCACCAAGGAAGTTTTGCTCCCATTAAGAGAGCTGAGGATGAGTACAGACTGGGCAGTGAATGTGAGGGCCGGTGTAGACTGGGCAGTAGAGCTGAATCTCACCAAGGCCAGGAACATTTGCCTTTCAGAAGTGGTACAACATAGCAGGGGAGCTAGAAAACAGCCATTCCCTTCATTCCAGCCGCTAGGGACTTCCAGAGCAGATGTGATTTGTGGCATGGTGTCTTTCCCATGCTAGAAGCTGGCTGTGGGAAAGTAAAGAGTGCAAGTAGGATTCAGGCAGCATAATCCACCACTGCCCTTGACTCACCTTGGTGATCTTGGAAAACCCAGCTTGAGAAAGATGGATTGTGACGTTTCAACAAAGGGGTGCCCAACATGCCTGCCGTCGTCAGCTCCTTTCCTAACAGAGATGGAGAGTTCTTGGTTCTGTGGTTTACTCCATCCTGGGATCCGCCACCTGCTGACCTTAACCCTTAGTATAACCAATGAGCTATACTGCCAATCTGGCCTTGAAATCCAACAGAGAGCCAGGCATGATGATGCAGGCCTGTAATCCTGACAGCACTCAGGAGGCTGAGGCAGGAGCATTGTTAAGTCCAAAGCCAGTACTCAGAGTAAGTTTCAGGCCAGTTTGGGTTATGAGTGACACCGTGTCTTTAAACAAACAAACAACAAACAAAAAGTAACTAGGGAATCTCAAATCTAGAAGAGACTTTCAAAGCTTATGAAAATCTTTCTGCAGGCCCTGGGCTACTATAAGCAGAGGAATGCTGAGACTACGTGGCAAGGCCTGAGAGCTCATAACACCCTATGGTGGTATGCACACTTGCTTAGCCGTTACTTCTGACCTGGATGTTCTTTCTACAAATAGGAATTGGCACACATTATATAGGATAAATGTACAAATGATAAATGCCAGTAAAGACAGTACCATTAATACAACTCATATAGTCCTGAGACAAGCTAAGGATAATGCAAGAACATCTTAGCTGGATCTGATTTTATAGCCCTACAATCACAGCTACTAGGAGGTTGACACAGGAGGACCACAAGCTTAAGGCCTGCTACAGAGTAGGTTCAAGGCCATCCTGGGCAATTTAGTTAGACCAGTCTTAAAAACAAGAAGGTCTGGGATAAAACTCAGTGGTAGAGCACTGGTCTGGAATGGGCAAGCTCCAGTTTGACACCCACAGACTATTATGTTTCAAACAAAAGAAGAAGAAAGATGTCATACGAAGGATGACTATGCACAATTTAATAAAGAAATTGAGACACTGATTATGAGAAGGCCAAAAAAATAACAGGAACTAACAGAGATCCAGCGGATTGCAACATCCTGGTCACCCCCACACATGAGGCCGAAAGACGAGACAGTCTATGAGTTAAAACAGGAACAACATGATTCTCTATTTGGAGAGGATAGAGCAAAGGTGGCTTTAAGGGAACTAAGTGTCAGGACAGTTGAGGCACTAGTATGAGAATATAAAGCTGTCTTGGACCCATGTATTCATCTGTGAACTCATTCTACACACATGTCCAGCGCCCACCTCAGTTACTCTTTTAAGTGATGTGTAAGAAACATTCCTTTCACTAGAGCATGAACTCCTCATGAGCGTATCTCGCAAGGGAAGGTTCTGGAAAGGAAGAAATATAGAGAATGACTATTGTATCTAGATTTATGGCTACAGCTCAGTAGGGCCATTTAATGAGCTCCTCCTTTGGCTCGCAACAATATGCTGCTTTGCGTGATAAGTTATATAGCTGCTTTTCACATGCAGATAACAGCTATTACTGTCATGTATTGTGCACTAGAGCTTGTCATGAAAGATCTCAATTGTTATTCCAACCCTACGATACAGATGTCACACCCTTATCCTCCTTTTCTAGACAAAGAATCTGAATGTGGCCATAGCCATGTCAGTATCTCCCTGAGTGCTGCAGTGGGACAACCCTACTTTATAGTAACCTGTGTTACTGGAAAGCAGTAATAAAAAGCGCAGACATGGGGGTTGGAGAGATAGCTCAATGGCCAAAAGCATTTGCTGCTCTTTCAGAGGACCTGGGTTTGGCTCACAACTATCTATAACTTCAGTTCCAGGGGATCCGATGTCCTCTTTTGACCTCCACAGGAAATGGACATTCGAGTAGTACACAGACATACATGTAGGCAAAACACACATACATATAGAATTAAATCAATATAAGAGTTGTTAAGTGCAAAAATTTTGGAAGAAATGTGACAGGCTTTGGTGGAGTATGCTACCCACGATTGGAGAAATACAAAAGTCTCATGTAGCCCAGACTAGCCTCAGACTCACTGTGTGACAGAGCGTGCCTTAAACACCTAATCCTCCTGCCTCTGCCTCCCCAAAAACTGGAATTGCAGGCATATGCTGTCATGTTCAGCACTGTGTTTGTTTTTTTATCCCACTCTTCTGTGCCCTCTGACTTTTTCTCTTAATCCATTTTTTCAAAAACTAAACCTTGAGCCAATGAGATGTCTCAGCAGGTAAATTTGCTGTTGAGCCTGAGAAATGTGATTCCTGGATCACAGGGTGGAAGGAGAGACCTGGCTCTACATGTTGTACTCTGACTTCTACGCATGCACCGTGGCATGCACATACACAGGCATTCATGCATGTGCATACACACATAAATCGAAAAAAATCTGTTGTAGGTATGGGAATAAAAAAGAATATAGACTGGGCATGGTGGCACATGTTTTTAGTCTCAGCACTCCAGAGATAAAGGAAGGTGGGTCTCTGGGAGAAATCCTGAGTTCCATGCTGTGGGACAATGATCTTTTATCTTGGCACTTGTATTATTTTTAATAAAACATTAATTGGACAGTAATCAGGCAGGAAGTATAAGCAGGGCAACCAGGCAAGAAGTAGAGGTGGGATGATAAGAACAGGAGAATGCTAGGAAGAGGAAAGATCAGTCTGCAGTCATCATCCAGTCACAGAAGAAGTCAGACACAAAACAAGCAAGATGAGACTGCCTTACTGATAAAAGGTACCAAGCCACGTGGCTAACACAGACAAGAATTATGGGGTAATATAAGTTATAAGAGTTAATAAGAAGCCTGAGCTAATAGGCCAACCAGTTTATAATTAACGTAGACCTCTGTGTGTTTCTTTGGGACTAAACGGGCGTGGGACCTGGTGGGTCAGAAACCTTGGTCAACAGTTCCAGGCCATCCAGGGCTATATAATAAGACCCTTTCTCAAAAGAAGGAGAAGGACAAGGCAGAGAAGGAAGAGGATTTCTGAGTGTTTAATTGTTGATCTCAAGCTCATAAAGACAAGGACTAGGACTGAATCCCCATTAGGTACAGTAGATTCAAAGTTTTTTGTATATAATATTTCTAGGGTTCCATAAAAATATCTTATTTCCTTTTAGGATTTGTGTATGCATGTGCATGTGTGATCATGTGCACGATATGTATGCAGTACCCCCAGAGACCAGAAGAGGGCACTGGATCTCCTGGAACTGGAGTTGCAGTGAGGTGTGTACACCCATGTGAGAACTGAACCCAAAATCCTCTGAAAGAACAACTGGTGCTCTTAATCATGGGCTCATCTCTCCAGCCCTGTGTTTACACTCAAGTGGAAGGAAATGTTTTAATTCAGAATGCTAAGATAATTGTCTACATATAAGCAATGCCTAATTTGCAATAAGGAAGGTCAGAGGCTATAGTAACAGCATTCTCTGTTTATTGTTGTTTCTTGTTACTGTTTTGTCCCAGTTATTTTTGTTGTTAAGGCCCATGAATTAGGAAAACTATGGTATATGTCTTTCTCAGTCCGACTGACTTAATTCATTAAATATGATAATATCCAATCACTTCCATTTTTTGCAAACAATACTTGTATTCTTCTTTGTAGTTGAATAAAATTCCCAAACCATAGCATGTACATGTATTGGGATTTTATCTAGTCAACTGCTGTTTTTAGACCTTTAAGGGAGAAGAAAGAGAAGACGTCCAGAAATCCTTGAGCTTCTCTGTTAAGCGCAGGCTCACCCTACTTAGCCTCTGATCCAACGTAGAGGCAGGCCCTGAGCTAGGAAACCTTCTAATCCTAAAACTCCCATCTAGACCTGCAAGTAACTTTTTTTTTTGTCAACTTGACAGAAACTAAGGTCATCTGGGAAGAGGGAGGGTTACTCATTTAAGAAAATTGATGCATCCATCAGATTGGCCTTTAGGCAAACCTCTAAGGCATATTATTGATTAATGATTGATATGGAAGGACCCAGACTAGTGTGGGTGGTGCCACTCCTGGACACCACCCACACTAGTGGTATAAGAAAGCACACTGAGGAAGCCATGGGGAGCAAGCCAGTAAGCAGCACCCCTCCATGACCTCTGCTTTACTTCCTGCCTTGAGTTCCTACCCTGACTTCAGTCTTGATGAACTGTAATCCACCAACTGAAACAAACCTTTTTCAACCCAAGTTCCTTTTGGTCATGGTGTTTTAGCACAGCAGTAGAAAGCAAACCAGGACACTTGCCCTCAAGGACAGAACACATGTGTGGTTCTCAGTCCTGCTTGAGAAGCAGAATCCCCCAGGGACCTTTGATCCCACTGCAGTCTAGATTCAAAACAAATGTCTGAATATGAGGACAAGATTGAAACTAAGATCGGAGGAAGAAATTCTCTGATTAGCATGACTCAGATTCACCTGGGAGCTTCTCTAAAGCCAAGGGTTGCTGGGCCCCACCCCTTGACAATTTTAGAGTCTCTTGATCTGGAGAAGGCCCAAGATTTGCAATTTCCTCCTGTTTCCATGTCAAATTGATGCCTCCAAAGACCACATTCTGAACAACAATCCCCACAGCCTCCTCCTCAATTTTCCCCTGAACCAAATCACTGAAGAGGAAACAGGAGTGGCCCCCATGGTCAGTTCAATCTCTACCCCGTTCTCACTACAGATGAAAAATATGCTCACAAAGCTTCCAACCTCACCATAGCTAAGCAGAGTCTCTGTCTCTTTCTGTTTCCCTTTCTCTCTCACTCCTCTCTCTCTCTCTCTCTCTCTCTCTCTCTCTCTCTCTCTCTCTCTCTCTGTCTCTCTCTCACACACACACACACACACACACACACCCTTCAGGCAACAGGCTTAGAATATAGTTTTTCCCTCAACACTGAACCCTTCATAGCACTGAAGTTTGAGAGGCAGGACTGGCCCCACAAGAAACAACAGCCTTTGACCTGTCAGCAGTCACATCAAAACAGGCAAGAGATAAGCTGAACTCAGAAGAGAAGCCTACTGGTGTTCCCTTAGCAAGGTTTAACCTGTCTCTGGAGCATTCCTGAGCTTCTTTTCTGAGTAGGCCCATGGCCCTATTGGTTTTCCTAGCATTCATCAAAGGCATTCCTGAAATGGGCAAAGGCTTAGGAACTGTGTGAAGCTAAAGATGTCTGAAGGAGTCCTGAGGAATATTATGTAAGAAGCAGAACTTCTTGACTCTTTTCCAAACTTCCAACACACACTAACAATCGGTATTATGTGCCTTGAAGTAAGGCCCCCAGTGTCTTTGAAGTGCCCTGTTAGTCTCTAATAAAAGCTTTCTATGACTTTGAAACTATAAAGACTTTACTACTTTTATAATAATTCTAACCTTTTTCTGTGGAGTTAAGAAGATGTATATAGGGGCTGGGGAGACGGCTCAGTGGTTAAGAGCACTGGATGCTCTTCCAGAGGACCCTGGTTCAATCCCCAGTATCCATATGGCAGCTCATAACTGTCTATAACTCCATTTCCAGGAGATCTGACACCCTCGTACAGGCATACATGGAAGCAAAACACGAATACACATGAAATTAAATAAATAAGGTACTTTTTTTTTTTAAAAAAAAGATGCTTCTATTGCTGCCCTTGGAGTGTTCTGTCTGTCTGTCTCTCCCTTCTCCCATCCCTCCTTCCCTTCCCCCCACCCTCACCTATATCTTCTCTCACCTTTTCTCTCTGTGTGGCCCAGGCTGACTACAAACTCTTGGATTCAAGAATCCTCTTGACTCAAATTCCAAGGTCGGAATCTCAGGGATATACTACTCTATTGACCTGGAAATTGCTTGGAAATGTTATTATTTGACCATCGGTGTAAGAATGGAGGAGAGCCTCCATTTTTACTGGAAGTACACCAGAGTCCTGGCTCTAATCTAGTGGGTCTGTGCAACTTGCTGACCAGAGAAAAAAGTCTCATAATTACTTAGAATTTCATAGCTTACAGTCCTACCACATAATTCTCCATAGTTTTTTTTTTTCATTTATTTTATGGATATTGTGCTCTACCTCTGTGTATACCTGAACAACAGAAGAGGACATCAGATTCCATTATAGACAGTTGTGAACTACCACATGTTTGCTGGGAATTGAACTCAGGACCTCTGGAACAGCAACCAATGTTCTCAACCACTGAGTTGTCTGTCCAACTCCTCCATAAAGTTTTTTTGTTTGTTTGTTTTTTGTTTTTTGTTTTTTGAGACAGGGTTTCTCTGTAGCTTTGGTGCCTGTTCTGGAACTAGCTCTTGTAGACCAGGCTGGCCTCGAACTCCCAGAGATCCGCCTGCCTCTGCCTCCCGAGTGCGAGTGCTGGGATTAAAGGCATGTGCCACCACCTCCCGGCATAAAGTTTTATAGAAAAGGGATGTCCACTGGGCGGCAGGGCACACATCTTTAATCCCAGCACTTGGGAGCTGAGGCAGGCAGATCTCTGTGAGGCTGAGACCAGCCTGGTCTATGAAGCAAGTTCCAGGAGAGGCTCCAAAGCTACACAGAGAAATCCTGTCTCAAAAAACTCAAAAAAAAAAAAAAAGAATAAAAGAAAAAGAAAAGAGAAAGAAAAGAAAAAGAAGAAGAGGAAAGGATGTCCAGTCCATAGAAGTAACATGAGTTGGCACTCAGTTAGTAAATGATATGCAAGATCACCTTTCAAATTCAGGCCTCCTGACCTCAATCCAGAACTCTTACCACTTCAGCAAACAGATCTACGCATACTTGTTCTACCCCATTCTCATAATAGAGGTGCTGGGCACCTCTGAAATGCAGCAAAACCCTATCAACATAGAGTGCTTGTTTGCTTAGTATGTGTGAAGTTCTGGGTTCCATTCTCAGCACCAAATAAACCAGGCTTAGTGGCTCACACTTTTATTTCTATCACCAGGAGCATCAGAAGTTAAAAATTACCCTGAGCTAAACATTAAGTTTGAATTCAGCTTGGCATCCTATCAGAACGAGAAAGAGAAAATTGGTGAGATGGAGGAAGGGAGTGAGGAGAAGAAAAAGGAGAGAGAGAAAAAAGAAATGAAGGAGAGAGGGAGAGAAGGAGGGGGAAAGGAAGAGATAAGGAGAAAGAGGGAGGGAGGGAAGGAGGAAGAGAGGGAGGGAGGGAAGGAAGGAGGGAGGGAGAGAATTTGTAATCCTATCACCAAGGAGCACGGGACACTAGGGCAGGAAGCCAATTCTGGTCAATCTGGGCTATTGTGGCACAGTGGCCCATTCCTTTAATCTTAGCACTTTGAAGGCATTGAAGGCAGAGGTAGGTGTGTTTATGTCTATGTACTCATTTCCAGGCCAGCCAGGGATATATAGTGAGACCCTGTCTTAAACAAACAAAAAAGCAAAGGAAAGTTTAAAAAAAATTAAAACTTATTAAAATAAAAAAAGATAAATTTGCATATGGTACTTGGGAAAGTTTATTATCCAAAGCACAGAAGTACACTTCAAACACAACAGTAATTTGCATAGCAGATTCTGCCCAGTAGGTACTGCAAGGCCTGCCAAATTTTTAGTTGCTGATTAATGGGTTAGGGGATGTAGTTTATTTGGTGGAGTATTTGCCAAGCAAGCACAAAGCTCTGCCTTTGATCCCAAGTACTGCATAGACTGAGTATGGTAGAGCATACTTGTAAGACCAGCACTGAGGGCTCAGGAGGTGGACATAGGAAGAGCAGAAGTTCAAGGTGATCTTCAACACCTAGCTAGTTTGAAGCCCACTTGGACTACATAAGACCTTGCCTTGGCCGGGCGATCATGGCGCACGCCTTTAATCCCAGCACTTGGGAGGCAGAGGCAGGCGGATCTCTGTGAGTTCAAGACCAGCCTGGTCTACAGAGCTAGTTCCAGGACAGGAACCAAAGCCACAAAGAAACCCTGTCTCGAAAAACCAAAAAAAAAAAAAAAAAAAAGACCTTGCCTTGATAATAATAATAAGCAAAAAGTGTAAGTACCAGGGAGCAAGGACGTTACTGTAATAAGAAAGTAAATGTCACTCCCCTTGTGTGCAGTAAGTGTTACTACTGCCAGTGGTGGGAGTGATGAAGTGAGGTATGTTGAATTAAAAAAAAAAAAGTCTGGGTCAGAAGTGGTGATGCATTTTTGCAATCCCAGTACCCTTGAAGCAGAAGATCAGTGGCAGAAGAGCATCCTTGGCTTTTAGAGAGCTCCAGGCAAACTTGGGGTACATGGCCATATTCCCATTTGCTATATATTGCTGAAACAGCATCAAGTCAAGGAAAACGACATACCTTGGAGAAGCTCCTGGCCCGTGCCGCAGTTCTTCATCTTCTCTAAACAATGACATTCTGTCTCTGGACCCTTAGAAACCTCGTGATGATTGTTCCAAACTCTTAAAACATGAGACACTTCCTTCCTCTTCAAACCTCTTCTTCTTTTTTTTTATCCAGACATGGTGGAGGAGAGGGATAAAGAGGTGTGCTTTATATAGACCAAAACCTTGCCTGATGTGTATGGCAAAACCAAACAATCTTCTAAGGAGATTTCACCTTCTGCCCACTCTACTTTCCCCAGAGTTTCTTTCTGTGTAATCAATATCCTTTGGGGATGTTCAGCTGGATTAAGTTTTGGTATTGAGAACCATCCTGCCCTGAACCTAGACCTGTACATCAAGGTACCAGTGGTAACTAAATCACGGGATCAGGACATCTGACCCTGTTTCCTGACCCTTGACTCATCATCCCACCACACATTTTGTTGCCTAATTGATGCAATTCTATTCTGTATTTACTTCATTTTGGGGAACACAATTTGACTTTTCTCCTGAAACTGTGGCCATGAGAGGCTTGTGAGACTGCCTTAGTTTGCTTTTTGTTGCTCTGATAAAACATTAATGAGAAGGGACTCGGGAGTGGTATTTCATCTTCCAGGTTACAGAACACCAAGGCAAGATAATCAAAGGCAGGGATCTGGAGGTAGGACCTGAAGCAGAGACTATGAAGGAATATTTCACATCCAGGCCCACTTGTCCAGGGATGGCACCATCCATGGTGGGCTTTCTCAATTAGCAATCAAGAAAATGTGCCACAGACCTGTGTGAATAGGTCGAGTTAAGGGAAGAAAATTCTCAATTGAGATCCCTTCTTCCTATGTATGTTTAGGTTTGTTTCAGGTTGACAAAAACCATCCAGTACAAAGAGCAAATCCTCTAAGTCATCACATTATCAAGAACCGGTTTGAGAGAGGGAGGATAAGTCTTCTCAGGGGTAAGCCCCACATAGGCTGTCCAGTTTCAAGTGGTCAGTCCTAAACATATTTACATATGAGCAACACTAAATAGATGAGACAGGCTGTATATTGTAGTGGTTTGAATAAAATGGCCAGCATAGGCTCATATATTTGAATGCTTAGTCATCAGGGAGTGGCGCTACTTGAGGAGTAGGTGTGGCCTTGTTGGAGGAAGTGCGTCACTCAGGGTGGGCTTTGTGCGTTCAAAAGCTCCAGTCAAGTAGTGTCACACTCTTACTGCTGCCTGTGGATCCAGATATGGAGGGAACGGGGCACACACAGGTCAAGTTGTAAAGGAAAGGGGTAGAAATGATGTAAATACAGTATTCATGTATGAAATTCTGAAAAAATAAAAAATAAAAGGGGATGAATAAATGACTCAAGTGGTTAATAGCACTGGCAGCTCTTCCAGACGTCCCAGATTGGATTTCCAGCAACCATGTCTTGGCTTACAATCATCTCTAATTCTAGGAGATCAGAAACCCTCTTCCGACCTTTTAGGGCCCCAAGCACACTCATGATGCACAGACATAAATGCAGACAAAACACTCATATACATAAAATAAAAATTAACTAATAATAATATATAAATAGAATTGATGGGTCATAGTCTAGTTGTAATCATTTGAGAAGAAGCCATGCCGTTTTCCATAAAGGCTTTACCTTTTCACATTTCCACTACTATAGACAAGGCACTATAGACATTGCCTCTGAATCCTCACCAATAGTCATTATTTACTGTCATTTAAAAACCTTATGACAGCTACCATGACAACTCCGACACAGCATCTCAGTATAGTTTTGATTTTCAATACCCTGGTGATCAGCGATATTGAGATTAAATCTTGATTTATTTATTTATGTATTTATTTACTTATTTTGAGATAGAGTTTCTTTGTCTAACATCTTTGGCTATCCTGGAACTAGCACTATAGACCAGGATGGCCTCAAACTCACAGAGAACCACCGACCTCTGCCTCCTGAGTGCTGGGATTAAAGGCGTGCATGACCACTGCCCAGTAGAAAGTTCTGTATTTTATGTATCAACTATTTACTTCTAAGACCAGAACTCTATTTCAAAACCTGGGAGAACGTGAACATATAATTGATGTTATGGTTATAATAGATCTCCTCCTCATGGTCTCCCATTCTCTTTGATCTTGTGTTACTATCTATGAACCAATAGAAATGAGCAGTGGTTGGTGGCACTGATCAGTCACTGTACCTGCCACATTCATTGATTTCCTTATTTCTGAATGAGATGAAAGCATCTGAAGGAAATGACAGATCTTACCCAAAGCCTCCCTCTGGCCGTTGGGCTGAGAGTAGATAGATGTCTTAGTTACTTGTCTATTACCATGATAGCATACCATGACCAAGGCAACTTCGGAAAGAAAAAGTTTAATTGTGGCTTACTGTTTCAGAGGGTTAGAGTACACACCTGCCACGGCAGGGAGCATACACAGCAGGCAGGAAAGAATGGTGCTGGAACAGGAGTTGGAGCTCGCGTCTTGAGACACTACCACGAAGCAGAGATTGGTACACTTCAAAGCCTGGCCCCAGGGACACACCACCTCCCGCAAAGTCACCCTGCCTAATCTTTCACATACAGTTCTAACAACTGAGGACCTATTCAAACATATAAACCCATGGGAGGCCATTCTCACTCAAACCACCACAGCACACCAGAGGGAACCATCTTGGATTATGTGTCCAGATGGACAACACTGACATCGGATTGACTGGACCTTAGCAGAACGGTGGGAGCGAGCAGCAAGTTGGAAGCTTCTTAATATAGTTCAAAGGCAGAGCCGTCTTGCTTAAAGTTAGATTGAGCTGTAATGTGATAGGACAGAACATTTTAAAGTCAGTAGATTTTTTCCAAATTAACAAAAAAAATGTATCTATTTATTTGTATATGAGGTGGGGGATCTTGCAGAAGTCACTTTTCTCATTCCAGCAGTGCCTTTTCCTGCTGCACCATCTCACCAGCTTTCTAGCCTGGGTTGCTCTCAAAGTGCTATGTAGCTAGGGAAGACCTTCAACTTCTGGTCCTCCAGGTCTCCCCCTCTTTAGCACTGAGTGTGCCTCTGTGACAACTTTATGCAGTTAGTTGCTTCAATCAGCTCTTTTTTTACTTTTTTTTTTTTTTTTGGTTTTTCGAGACAGGTTTCTCTGTAGCTTTGGAGCCTGTCCTGGAATTAGCTCTTGTAGACCAGGCTGGTCTCGAACTCACAGAGATCCGCCTGCCTCTGCCTCCCGAGTGCTGGGATTAAAGGCGTGCACCACCACGGCCTGGCTTAATCAGCTCTTTTTAATTTAATTTTTATTCTAATTAATTTTGCTATGTTTTGTTTTTTGAGACAGGGTTTCCTGGCTGTCCTGGAACTCTCTATGTAGAACAGGCTGGCCTCAAACTAGGAGAGATCTACCTGCCTCTGCCTCCTGAGCACTGGGATTAAAGAAGTGCACGACCACGTACAGCCACGGCTTCTGTTTTCAAATTCCTGAGTTGAATTCCTGTCCTGACTTCCTCCTTGACTTCTTTCAATGATGAATTGTGGCCTGGAAATGTAGAATTAATTAAAACCTTTCCTCCCCATCCCAAGGCGCTTTTAGTCTTGGTGTTTATCACAGCATCAGAAAACAAAGTAGGATGATTGCAATCAGAAAGACCAATTAAAACAATGCTATGGCTCAAAAGCCTCCACACACATCCTTGAGAGGTGACTAATGGCTGCTGGGAGAAAGGAGTCGTATTCCTCCGCGTGTAGGCACTGGCAAGTTGTCCTTGCTCAAGCAGACAATCCCCTACCCATGCTCATGAAAGCAACATTAGTCAAATGCAGTGGGTCAGAGTGAAAAAAGATAAGAGGTGCTGAAGAGATGGTTTCGTGGTTAAAAGCACTTCCTGTTCCTTCAGCGAACTTGAGTTCAGTTCTCAGTATCAATGCGAGGTTGCTCACTGGCTTAGTTAGGTTTTCTACTGCTGTGAATAGACACCGTGACCACAGCAACTCTTACAAATGAAATCATTAAATTGGGATGGCTTGCCTACAGTTCAGAGGTTCAGTCCATTCGGCCCATTATCATCATGGTGGGGAACATGGCGGTGTGCAGTCAGACATGATGCTATTTTTTTTTTTTTTTTTTTTTTTTTGGTTTTTCGAGACAGGGTTTCTCTGTGGCTTTGGAGTCTGTCCTGGAACTAGCTCTTGTAGACCAGGCTGGTCTCGAACTCACAGAGATTCACCTGCCTCTGCCTCCCAAGTGCTGGGATTAAAAGCGTGCGCCACCACCGCCCGGCCTGGAGATGGTATTTTTGCTTTATTAAATCTACCTTATTTTTTAAAGATTCATTTTAGTGTGTGTGTGTGTGTGCCTGTGTATATGCATGAATATGTGGGTGCCCTAGGAGGCAAAATAGAGCATTAGATTCCCTGGAGCTGAAGTTACAGGGGATTGTAAGTATGGTTGCTTTACAGAAAACAAAACAAAATAACAAAGCGCTTTCCTCTGGAATGGGAGACACCAGGAAAAGAACATAGATGGTACTCTGTTTCCACAACAGAGAAAAAAAGATGTGCCTCATTTCTACTTTGTTTCTGCTTTTTCTGTCAAAACAAACAGATTTCTCAAGGGAATAGAAACATGAATCTGCAGTAATTTGCAGTGAAGACAGAGACTGTCCTGGCAATCAAAGGAGCAATATGCAAAGTGTTGATTTGAAGCAGTGTCTGGCAAAATTCAGACTGGATCATTTAAAGGAAGGCTTGAAGTGAGCAGTTCATCAAGATGTCCTCACAGTGGTTCACTCTGCAAAGCCCCTGCTAGCTACACATCTTCGCTCTCTGCTCTTCCCTAAGCAACTGCTGGCAGTGCTGGTGATGAAGTCTAGGGTCTGGTCCATACTAAACAAGCTGGTGGTCCATCAATGCACTACATGAACTCTAAATGAACATTATTGTGAGTATGAAGACTCTAAACACTTTGCCATCTACTTTGCTTATATAAGTCTGGAAAATGCAGTAAAGACATTGCATAGTTTAATCAAGGCAAATATAAAGACGTGAACCTTCTCATTTTATGAACTTCTATGTGTCAGCTCTGCTGGAGATGAACAGGAACTAGTCTGTCTTCTAAAGGTTATAGACCATAACTATTTGCCAAATGATTTGTTAATAATCAGATTATTTCCCCAAGTATAATGGGAATCCTGCTCACAAGTACCAACTACAGAATATTTAGTAAGTTTAGTTGATCAGGAAATCAACATGAACTATGCACCAGCAATGTTTCCCTCAAAATTTAACATCAATGGGCTCACTCGGTTTGGCAGTGGTAAACCTGTGACAGTTTTAAGGGCAATAAAAGAGGAAGGGAGGAGAGAGATACTGGGCATGAATTTAGGGCCTTGTACATATCAAACTAGCATCCTTCCACCAAGATATATCCCTAGCGAACACCACAGTTTTAGTATTTTATTTTTAATTTCTTTATATTTGTATTTGCCATATGCACACATGTGTACAGGTGTACCAGAGGAGGATGTTTGGTGTCCTGCTCTATCACTGACTGTCTTGTCCCCTTGGAGCTAGGCTGGTGGCCCCAGCAATCCTCTTGTCTCTGCCTCCCTGGTGTTGGACAAAAAAATATCTCAGGGCCTATACCTCGAGGCCTATAGGACAGAAAAAAAGCCTGGCTCGAGTTCACGGCCTATGCTTTGAGGCCTGTAGGACAGAGAAAAGTCTGGCTCGAGTTTGAATGAGGATGAGACAGCAAAAACTAGGTAAACGCCCCTCCAGCCAGAGGGAGGGTGTAGCTGCCTCTCTTTGGTTGAAGGTACCCTCACATCACAGGATGTTGCTTACCCTTGATAAGTGGACTCTCACAGTAATAAACTAAGTTACTGCTTTGACTCGACTCCCTATCATGTTTGATTGTACCACATCTTGAGGCTGCTGGAATGTGTGGATAGGGCACTCACCTTTCCCTGGGGAATAAGGAGGCTCAAGGAAGCCTAGCACC
Organism: Chionomys nivalis; assembly: GCF_950005125.1. Lineage (NCBI taxonomy): Eukaryota > Metazoa > Chordata > Mammalia > Rodentia > Cricetidae > Chionomys > Chionomys nivalis. The sequence goes on along the minus strand of NC_080112.1, from coordinate 75,591,142 downwards.
CAGCACTAGGGTTACAGACATGCATGGCCACACCCAGCTTTTTATGTATGTGCTAAGGATTTGAACTCAGGTTCTCATGATTGTGCAGCAAGCACTCTTACCCACTGGGCTATCCGCCCAGCTGCAGGATCACATTTTAAAATGAACTTTATCAAAGTTGGTTTTACATAAAGTCAGGATGTTAAGAGGATATGGCAGTCGCATTACCTAAAGAGGGAGGGTCCGGGTGAATAGTGTGTACCTTTCAAGAGATCTGGGAAATGGGGCAGAAACAAAAATGTAGTTTCAAATGGGTTGCCATGTGAGGGAACTTGTTTATTAAGAGGACAATCTCATGCTTCTCTGGCCCTCTGTTTGAGGGAGTGCTGCTCACTGACCTGGTATTTCACCATGTTGACTAGGCTAGCTGGCTAGTGTTGGGCACCTTTCAGACTCTGCTCAGAGATTAGGCTACTCAACAAAGTCAGAGATATAGGAAAGAGGTGGACCAAGATGAAAGTAACTTTAATCTTATCTTTAAGTAGGACAGTCATTGGAACAAGAGTGAGTTCCACTGATATTTTCCATGACCTCAACCACACCTTGTGAGTAAAAATGACAATCAAATCATATATTAAGAGCTTAGAAGACTTTAGTTCTCTGCCATTTCCCCAGTATAATTAATATATATATACATATCCACCCAGTACATAATATGTATATATTATCACTATTTTTATTATTTTATTTTTATTTATTCTGCTGGGTTCCCAAGCTCCCCCTAATATCTGGCTGTGGGTCTCTATATCTGCTCCCATCAGCAGCCAGGGGAAGCCTCTCTGATGACAATCCCTAATACATATTTTATTATTCTGCCATATCAAAGGATAAGATTGTGAGTTCCTCATTTCTTGTCTCACTTCCCTGTTCCCTGGCTATTCTCAAGGTAAAAAACTATACCTAGTGATGAGAAACAGACCCCAATGGGAAGGCCCTTAGATCTTAGATGAGCCAGAAGAAGGGAGCTTCTAAAAGGTCACTTTCACACAGCCCCTGCAGATGGTGACCTTGGAGCAGCAAGCAGGAAGGGCAACACATCCAAGAGCCGCCTGCTGCAAAGGCATCCAGCTGCTGATAAGCAAGTGTAGTGGAGATGACAGCTTAAGCCTGTAGCTGGAGCAAATACGACTTTCTTCCCACAAAGCATTTGACAGGAAGCTCTGTGACTCAAGCTATACTCATCTCAACCATATCTCCCGCACGGTCCCAAAGCATGGAGAAAGGATATTGCTTCTGCCTGATTTCTTTCCTTCAGGAGAGCTGGCTTGTACAGAAAAGCACAGTTCCTTTTAAAATATTGTTGTGGACAGAGTTGGGCTTTTACGGCTCTGTGAATCAAGGCCTCATCAGGTTAAGTGTGTGCTCTTCCTTAGCTATACTCCCCACCCCCACATGCGCTACTTTCCTAAAGCAAATACCGATGCCTTTCAGAGGGTGGTGATCTGTGAGTGGGGACTGTCTCCAGAGTGAGAAAAATTAGTGGCGGCTAAATTTCACGACCTCAGTCACTCCGCCACAAGGGAAAAAGCACTTTCTGCTGAGCTTTGATTGTGTGTAAAAGAAAAAAAAGGGCACTATCTTAGTTAGGGTATCTATTGCTGTGAGGAGACACCATGCCTATGGCAACTTTTATAAAGGAAAACATTTCATTGGGCCTGGCTAACAGTTTAGAGGTATAGTTCATTATTGTCGTGGCAGGAAACATGACATCGTGCAGGTAACCATGGTGCTGGAGAGGAATCAGAGAGCACTCCATCTGAATCTGCAGGCAACAGATAGAGACTGCCATACTGGGTCTGTGTCCTTTTAACTTTGGCACAATGGCTGCACCTTAATCTGCTGCTATCTCAGGCAGCCAATTACAATTCTGCAGTTACCAGACTGCTTCTCTAGCAGTGGCCTCGCAGCCTGGCAAGAACGCTGTTCCTGCATGCACCGGCCCTGTCGCTGCTGCTAAAGGTAGCATTCACTAAATCTCTACCATTCTGTTTATGAATAAGACCTGAGATTCAAAGGCTGTGGTGAGAACCTGTAAGCTCAGAAAGACTGGGTTGCAATTAGCTAACCTTCCCTCTTTGCTGCCATCTCTGAAAAACCCATGCTTCTGCTTTGCCAAACCAGAAAAGGCTGCACCACTCCAAACCCCACCCTACTAATAATTCCTATGTCTCGTTATCTCTCCCAGATGCCCTCTTAATGTTCTATGATTACTTTCTGTCAACTAATTGCTAACATAGCTTCCTGACCCAAGGTTAATTTTATTAACTTAATGCAAATGAAAACTCGAGGTTCACAGTGTGACCAAATATCCCCCAACAGGTCTGGTTTGAGCACCTGACACCTCAAACCCCACCCCCAGTGACTCACTTTCTCCAACAAAGCCACACCTACTCCAACAAAGCCAAGGCCTCCTGATAGTGCCACTCCCTATGAGCCTATGGGGGGTCATTCTCTTTCAAACCACCACAGGCCTCTACCACAACATTACCATAAATTGCCCCTAAGTGGAGAATTACAGATTTCATTTAGGAAAAGAAAAACAACAAAAAGCATTGCTTATTTAAATGGCACATTGAAATATGAAAATCTTCCAATGGAAGCATTTTTCTCTTCCAATTTGTCTCTCTTGAGATTGGCCTTCATCCTTGCACAGAAACACGTGTGCTTAAGAGGCCAGGATGCTAAGGAGAAATGTGACTGGCACAGTCTGCCAGCTGCTGTGGGTGGCAGAGAGAGAAGAGAAGGTGGTGCCTTCATCACAGGTCTACAGCTGCATAATCTGTTAGAGGGGCTTTAGTGGTGGCTAATGAACGGTGGGCCCAGGTGCCACCTACACCAAGGTGAGCCCAGGGGCCAGCAACAGCGTGTACAATCCACCTTGGTGCTCCAGGCAAGTCACTTTCCCAGAATAAATAAATACAGCACAGTGGAGATGTTGTTTCACTTCTGCTTTTCGAACCTCTTGCAAAATGAGTTTTCTGGCATACAATGGGACACGGTTCTAAGAACTATAGTTCAAGTTTACCAAAGTTGGTGCTTTGGTAAGAAGTCATCACAATTATGAACTGAGAACTTGGTTTCCTTTAGCTATAAACTACAGACTACTTGGATTGTGCGGAGGAAGGGGACAGAAGTATGGCAGCCAAGCCCAGTGGCTCACACCTCTAATTGCAGCTGCTTGGAATTCACTCACACACAACTCACCTGGGGCTCTGTTAACTGAAACAGGAGGACCTCAAATTGAGGTCAACCTCAGATCAGAACCAAAGGGTCAGGGATGTTGCTCAGTGACAGGGTGCTTTCCTAGAACACACAAGGCCCAGAGTTCAATCCTTATCATCACAAAGAAAAGTAGTATGGTATGTAAAATGAATCTTATCCGTTTAAATTGGGGGAAAATGTAAGACTTTGTTGTTTTTCTTAAATGTGTATGGGTGTTTTGTCTGCATGATGTCTGCGTACTATGTGCTCGTCTGGTCATATACTGAACTTGTATTCTATATATCGCACAATTTGAACTGTATATAGCCAGTTGCTTATTTAATATCTCCTCTGGGATACCTATGGATACATCAAAATTACACCTCTCTTTCTCTTCTGTCCCCAAATCTAAACCATTCCACCTACAGTCTTCCCCATTTTAGTAAGTGGCAGCCCCAGCCTTGTTCGTTTGTTGAGACAATTTCTCACTATTTGTTGCCCAGGCTAGCCTTGAACTTCTTGGTTCAAGCAGCCACTTCTGTTAGTAGCTGAGACTACACGTGTGTCCCATCACACCCGATTAACCACCACTTTTTTTTTTGTGACAGGGTCTCTCTATGTAGCTATCTTAGAACTCACTATATAAACGAGGCTGGCTTTGAACTCTCAAAGATCAAGCTGCCTATGTTCCCTGAGTACTGGGATTAAAGGCGTGAACCACTATGCCTGGCCATAGCCTTTCTAATACTTCAGAAACCTTGGAGCTGTCCTTGACTCTTCTTTCGCCTTCTTTCTAATCAAATCAGGGACCAGGAAGCACCTTCACTGCTAGCATCCCGTCTGAGCTGCCTGCGCTTCCATTTGTCACGATTAATGCTGTGGTCTCCGAGATAGGGCTGACAGATCAAGTAACAAGGTATTATTTTCGATTTGAATTTCGGATAAACAGCAGAAATCTTTGAAAATATGTACCCCATATAGTATCCTCCTCTAGTGGTCCTTTCCTTTGTCTCTTCATGGCAAACTCCCCACAGTTACTTCAAGGGTTTTCTCAAATGCCAAATTTCTAGTAGGTTCCATAGGTTCAATCCGTGAACACCTTAAATAGCCAGTCCCCTGTAGTATTCTTTGTGTTCCCTCTGTTCATTTTTCCCCCGTGGTGGTTACTATAATTTGTACCTAAAATGTTTCCCAAGGCAGAGATTCCTGCCCAAGCACTACCAGGCTGGAAAAAGAGCAGCTGGGGACTTAGAATGATCACCATAATAATGGGAACTGCCAGTAGTTTTTGACAGTTCTTCCCTGATTGGTAAGATAATCAGCCAATCAGTGCCTACTGCCCCTCAAAAAATTGGCATCTCTAGGGCTTCAGAGCACCCTGCAGGCAGAGGGGCTCCTCATTCCTGTCTCAGTCTCCAAAACTCCACGTATCAGATTCTGACAAGAATTCTGAAGTAGTTTGCAGGCTCGAGGTGTGGCAGCCACCCACCGCTTTCAAGATCAGCGGCTGGAGAAGTTTGCCAGCCTGCAGACTTGCTCTCGAAAGGCACCCCAGCACCTTCCAGAGCTTTGGAGTTCAACACTTCTCTGAGGTGCAACAGCTCTCATTTAGCATCCCTTGTGCTCACCTAGCATCGCTGAGTTCAAATTTGCTCCATTTACAGCTCACATGACAATCAATTTTAAGTTGTTTCACTCATTTAATGGTTGTAATCCCATTATTGACAGCAAAGTAGTTCCCATTTGTTCTGTATGTTCCATTCTTGGAGGAGGGTGGGAAAGAGCTCACAAAACCATCAAAGATGGTTTCCACTCACCAGAGGGGGTCTGTCTACTCACCCTCCATAAATGAGTAGATTCCCTGCCACATATTTTAGCACAGTGTATTAGAAAACTAATACAAATGATTGTCATTTATCATAGTAAACAATTTGTCTTACTACACCAAAATCTAAGATCCCTGGGGGCAATGCTATGGTTTTTGTTTTTAATGTTTTATGCTCTAGTGTATGATCAGCATTTGGAACAGTGCCTCCTACACAATGATATCCAATATTTATTGAATGAATGAAAGAATAAAAAGCCTTCATTTTAACAGAACTATCTGGGCAAATTTTAAATGTAGACTCTATCCAGAGCTCCTAGGAGAGAGGGAGAACGACAAATAGCTACTACTGAAGGCAGGTCCTTGGCAGATTTATAAGTATTTCTACTTCATCTTAAGACACAGTGAGAGTCACTGTTGTAATGTACTAACTCCTTTTTGTGGGTGTTTTCTTTTGGAGAAAGGAAGAGGATCTTAGGATGGCTTCTGCCTCTTCCTTCTAAGTGCTGGGCAGTGGTTTCTTTTTCCTCTTTCCTTCCTTCCTTTCTTTGACAGTAATGTAGTCCCAGCAAAATCTGCACTCAAGGCTAGCCTTTAATTTCTGATCCTCCTGGTTTGACCTTGTGGCTGCTAAAATTCATGCTTATACACATCATCTGGGACTCTGTCAACAGGCAGGCTCTGGTTCATTCAGTCTGGGGTGGGGCGGTACCTTGAGTATAGCTTGGGTCCACCCTAAGAATAGACAGCTTTCCCTACTTCTCAGACCCAAGACAGACTTATCAGTGATTTCCTGACTTGTAGCAGGAAGCCAAGGTCATATAGCATGGAACTTAATTGCCCACCCCACTCTGAAAACTGGTAAGAACAAGACATGCGCCTTTGTTCTTTAGAATCAGAAGTGCTTTCTCTCTTCAAGATCCCATCGTGCTGCCTATGATATGATGCTATAACTCTTCTAACATTCTTGAAACTGAAGGGTGAATCTCACTCCCTTTGGGTTGCCATCAAGGCTGCCTATGGCTGGGGTGGTCTCTTTCCTAATAGGTGTTCTTTCTATGCACCCGTATTCTCTTTTACTTATTGCAGTGGTTCAACTTTCAAAGGAACAAACACATTTATTTTAAACAGAGGCTGTTAGTCTATTAAGAGTTATGGTATTAAATATAGAAATGTACTCCGTCACAGTTCAACATAGCAATGTTATTTTAGTGGAACTGGCATATACATGAAGAACAAAAACTGTGGAAGAAAAGGGAAAGCTAACAATGTTAAATTTAAGCACCCCAAAGTGAATGACTGATGCTGGGAGTATGTGGGGCAAGGAGACTGCCATTTTGGTGTCCTTTAAGTCACACTATAGGAAGGTTTCTTTCTTTTTCCTTTTTTTTTTTTTTTTTTTTTTTTTTTTTTTTGGTTTTTTGAGACAGGGTTTCTCTGTGGCTTTGGAGCCTGTCCTCACAGAGATTCACCTGCGTCTGCCTCCCAAGTGCTGGGATTAAAGGCGTGTGCCACCACCGCCCGGCTTATAGGAAGGTTTCTTAAAGGCAAGGGAAACTTTGTGATGTACAGAATTAACAACTCTAACAGCTCCATACCAACAAAGGACCTACAGGCCAAGGGGCAAGACCAGTTTCTCTTTCCTTATGCTCAGGGAAAGGAAGAGAAACCACGGTTTTTGCTATACCCTTTCCAGTGACTCTCTCTTAGAGAAGTCCACACCCATGTTCTAGGGTGTGTCTTACTTTCTTCTAGAGTACCCCCTTTTCTCATAACTCTCAGGCTTAAAATCTATTTTAAATTACCTTTAATAAACACCAACTGTCTCATAAAAAAGCAACATCACTTCCGTTCTTAGTAAGCATCACAATTCCACAAGGTAGACAGCATTGTTCTCATTTTGTAGATTGTAAGATATTAACTGGATATCACAACATGCTCTCACTCTGTAGCCCAAGCTGGCTTAACTCAGTATGTAAGTCCAGCTACTCAAGCACATGGCAGTTCTCCTGCCTCTGCTTCTGGAGTGCTGAAATAACAGGTGTGAGCCACCATGCCCAGCTAGATCATCATACCAGCCCCAAATAATCTCTTCCACATGCATGCTCTGCTTGTCATTTCAGTAGTGATAGTCATTTGGATCATAGAGCATGCTTTTCAAATGAATTGCCAACACTTCTGGCAAGCTCTGAAAGTCATTGGTCCTTTCGAATGAATTGAGTTCATCTCAACCTTTCTGTCATACTTGATTATTATACTTAGCAGTGAAAAAATTGGGAGTTTTGACTGGGTGAGGACAGCACTTTGGTTTACAGATTAGTTTTGGGCTTCTGAGGAGCACCAAGAGTAATGATAATTTAAAAAATGTGAAATCACTTGAGGGCAATAGGTCCAGAATGCCAAAGGCTGTTCGATTTCAGACTTTTCGAAGGAGATACTAATTGTACAGAAATGGTTGTTTTTCAGCTGCTTATGACTGCTGCTGTTTCTTTCAACCTGGCCAAGAGCCTTCCCTTAAACACACCCTTAAACCCAGCAGAGATAAGTAGATCTCTGTGAGTTCAAGGCCAACCATGGTGCAAGTGGAGAGTTCTAGGACACCCAAGGCTAGTAACAGAGCCGCGTCTTGTTTTAAAACAACAAACAAGGACAGGCTCCAAAACCACAGAGAAACCCTGTCTCAAAAAAAAAAAAAAAAAAAAAAAACAACAACAAACAAAGGCGCCTATCCTTTTCTAACTCGCTTGCAATTCACGATCTGTGTCCGCAAACTGAGAGCTAAAAATGTACAGCAAGACGTGTAGGTCCTACTGAAAGCAGAAAGACAACTCTACTTGTCTCTATCCTCATTCTATGAGGACCTTTGAGTCTTAAAACCTAGCGTTTCCAGCACAAAGGCTTGGTCAACTTGGTAAATCTGGAAAGTTTTGAAACTTCACTGACTGCACTGCTGCTCTCACTTCTGAATCAGGGAGTAAAGGGATGGGAAAAGAAATGTGAGTAAAATCCAAAACTGGGCGGTGGTGGGGCCTGCCTTTAGTTCTAGCACTTCAAAGGCAGAGGCAGGTGGATCGCTAAGTTTGAGGCCAGCCTGGTCTACAGAGTGAGTTCCAGAACAGCCAAGGCTATTCTTGAGAAACTCAGTCCTGGAAAAAAAAAAAAAAAGTAAAATCCGAGACGTTAATCCTGCTGGCTAGCTTTCCTTTGCTGACTAAATTATCCCAGGTATTTGATGTGGATGGTAGGAATCAGTTCTCACAAGTGAGATTAAAAAAAAAAAAAAAAAAACAACTATTAAATTCAAGGGCATGAGGAGTGTGGGAACGCATGCTGGGTGGTGTTGAATGCTGTCCTTCAAGCACGGCAGCTGTGCCTACTCAAGAGTCCCAAGAGCTGGCCAGTCATTTTCTCCTAGAAGGGGTGGGGAGTGTCCTTAGATCCTCTTAGATCCTCTGCTTAGATTTCAGCCATTGGCTCCTGCACCTCCCACCCAGCTGTGCATGTTCTGCCCAGCTGCATGTGGTGTCAGGAGGTGATAAAGCAGCTGTGGTCTGAGACTTTAATTAATGAAGCTGTTTTTGGATCACCTACGTGTCTGTAGTAAGCCCAATAAACTCACTAGTTCACCAAACTGGACTTAGGTGGACTCAATACTTTGGTTTGTTCTTGGTGCCCTATTGGGGATCCTATCTCCCCAGGAAAAGTTCATGACATAAATTGGTTCTCCACACCACTCAGGACTCCCCCAAATCAAGAAAAGCTCATTTAGGGTAGACATCATAGCAAGAATTTATTAGACACTACAAAGAAGAGGCCATGCACATTCCTGTTTCTCATTCTCATTAGGTGACAGTGGCGGGTGAGTAAGATCTGAAGGTCAATAGATTTTGTCCTCCCGCCTGAACGTGTGCTGCTGCCTCTGATCTTGGTGCATCATGGATTTACAGCTGAAACAGCATCCAAAAAACCCCAAATAACACAACGAGGGTAGTATGGAGCTGCTGGCGGAGGGGGATGGATGATTTAACACAGTGACACTTGACAACACTTTTTTTTACAACACTATAATTATAAAGTTGAAGGCACATCTTCGGCAGAAATATCAATTTACATGCGCATGAGAAAATCAAACTAGACTACAGCAAACAAATATTGCACAAAGTTGTCCGCTCCTGTTTTGGATACTAACCAAAGTTTTACAATACATGACTAAACATTTCTTTAAAAACACAAGGTTGAGACACCTGGTTCTGGCTACAAAAGGCATTTATTATTATCAATGTCATTAAAAAACTCAGGTGACTGAGAAATAAGAATTCATGCTTTTTTTTTTATCGTTTTACCCATACCAGATCAAAGGACTCTAGTAAGTCAGCATAAAAGTTGGTAATGATTTGGCATGGATCTGTATTTTTATATTTGGTAAAGAAACTGTTTTTAAGTACAGAAAACAAAATAATCCAAAGGAGTGATATCAGGAATGTATATTTTTTAAAAAGAATAACCTGTAACCAGATGCCTCATTCAAAGAAAATAACAAGATAGAGTAAAATAAATATTAAGAAAATAATTTGAAAACAGAATCCACAAGTAATGGGAAAATCCTCTACTATACATCTTTTTGATTTTAAGCTGTGTACAGAAAAGATATGCACACTCACATTTTTGGAAACATCTTGTCTATAGTGCTATTTCAAACATTCTGTATATATGAATGAAGAATAATTTTTTAAAAAAATTAAAGCATAATATAAAATTATTTGTTCATAAGGCATTAAATTTAACTTCCTAAAATGTTGATACTAAAGTAGGAAAAGCAATATTTTTATTTCACACCTGACAACTATACTTTTAAAACTACAACAGTAAATACTCTAGTTGTGTTTTAATCTTTAAATTCAAAAGGCATCTTTGGATAATTAAGTTAAAGGTGCCTCCTAGCTGAGTCTACATCAAGCACTGGACAACAAAGTGTCCACGGTGCCTTCTGACAAAGAGAATGGTTGCTGATTGAGTATAGATGAGTGGCAAAGAAAGTGTAAAGAACCTCAAAACAGATGCAAATAGAAACCCATTTTCTTTCTGTAGGCTCTCTCTCTCTCTCTCTCTCTCTCTCTCTCTCTCTCTCTCTCTCTCTCCATGTATGATATGTGTATATACATATGAACATTCTCTTATAGAACCTGTTCTCAGCAGTAACACATTATCTAAAGTTAGTGACCAACTGAAAGCAATGTGCTTGATCCCTCTCTAAATGAACCCCCTCTTCTAGGAATACAGCCTCTCTCAAACACATTTTTCTGGTAGTGAGAAGTGAAATGCTATTCTCACTGTCCTACAACATGATGTGGAGGCAAGAGGAGGGCTCAATTATACATGTGTAACAGAAGGAGTAACTGGCTGAGAGCTGGAGGACTTCTATTTTCAGTTTGGGTCCAGAGCAAGAAAAGTCTACATCTCTAGCATTAGCTGTTTCTTCTAGGAGTCAACGAGTTATGTTATGATGGGTTGCTAGAATTAAGAAACAAATATTCAAACTCAAATTCTTAAGATGGCATAGGGATTGGTCTAAAATGGAGTTTAAACACATAAGCTCACTCGCACTTTATTAAAACAGGTTTGCCTTTCTAGACTAATAGCACCTTCATCAAAAGTCTCACCTCTTTACGATAGCTAGGAGAGAAGTTAGATCTTCCCCAAGTCTGGAAAGACAGCTCTGAAGAATGTAAACGTTTCTGGGGGGTGTGAAGGAATAAGAGAGAAAAGAGATGGAATGGAAGAATCCCATTCTCCTTTTCACTTTATACTCTGCTCTATAAAAATGATTTTTTTATATTCAATATTGACCTGAAAAGGACAAATGAACATTTTCAGAGCACAAATCATATAAGATAGGCAATGTGCTTAAAGTATAGCATGCAAATAAAAGATTAGGCGTTTGTTTATAAGCGCAAATGTTTTGAACAAGAGAAAAATATTGACTATAAGATATCACAAACCAGAGATTTTCTTATTTCTATATTACAGCTTGCTGTGTGTTTTGATAAAAGCAGCTTTGTATGATAGTATATTTAAAAATCGTTTTGATAAGTTATATAAAACTTAAGAGGTAACTAAATTTTTATTAAATAATAATATACCAGCCAAATGATTGTATCCCAAAAGAAGAATTTAGTGAGTTCAGGTACTTTTATACAGCCCATATATGTTAAAATATTAGTGTTTTGAAGAACTTTTCCGTAAAAGAGACTCAAATGGTAAGTTTCTAGCCTAAAACTGAGGGACAGGCTCCACCAGGAACAATGCTGAACTCATCAGGAAAGAGCTGAATGCTATCCCAGAGCTAGGCAAACTGGAGAGTCAGTGGTTGCTGACAGCGGTGGGGAAACAGAAGGGTAGAGAACTCTGCACTCTCTAAGGTCTTCTGAGTGACACAGTAAAATAAGAGAAGATTTCAGAAAAATGTCAGTTACAAAAATGTTTTGAGATAGGGTCTTAGTGTATATAGTCCAGGCTGGTTTTGAACTTGCAATCCTTCTGCCTCATTTCAAGTCAGTTATTTTAATCAAGGAAAAATCACCTAAACTTAGTTTACTTGAAAGGTGACAAAAGCCATCCTGGGGCTCTTAGAAACTAAAGGACAAGGACTCAGGCATTATGAGGTGAAAGCAAACCCACAATAAATAAGGCACATCTATTTTGAAACAGTTGCAACTGTTTTCCTTCTAAACTAGATGCTTTGTACAGTGCTTTGAAAGCCATTGCTTCCCATTGGGGCAAGGATACAGGCTCAAGAATATCCTCAAGGTCATGCTCTCAAATCTTCACATTTTTAATCATCCTGTCTTTGGGCACTTTTTTGGTCAAATAAAAATGATTTGCCATATTAGCAGCAAGTCAGCAACCTCTAACTGTGGAGTTTGTTCTAAACTTGCTGCTCTATCCTCTATCCCTAGTAAAACAAAACTGCTGGGAATTTGTTTTGGATAATGCCAGGTTCAGAGCTCTTGCCCTGAGAAATCTATTTTTGCCATTAAAAAATACAACTCAGATAGAATCCTGCACATAAGAGCATGAGACTGACATAAGATCCTTCCAGGACAATGTATGTGTTCCATCAGTGCACATGAACTTCAACTAGCAGCATCCCCCGAGACCTTTTACAGTGTGGTGTCATCATCTTCCCGGAAGTCTCCCACTAGAAGCGAGTGCTTGTCAGGTTCACTAGTAACAATACTGTTGAGGGAGCGTTTGTCAGACAGCAGTGAGTTTATGGAGGCTCTGCTGTAATTGACAATCCGGTCCAGCAAGCCCAGTCTCGGAGAATTTCTGGAAGCATCATCTATTCCAACATGAACGCTGATTTCTGAAGGACTCCTCTGTCCTGTGTGTCTTCGGGCACCCAATTCATAATTGTCATAAGTTGGTTTCCTGTAACTAAACATACATTAAAAGCAAACAAATGTTAACTAGATGCTTGTTGTGTGCACAAACAAAAGATTTGCCCAGTATGAAGATGTGCAAAGGTGGCTATCGCTAAGAAAGTTGCCTGAAATGAACTTCGTAGTGTCACATAATGCAAAGTCCCACTTGGGCTTATGTCTGGAATGCATACACTACATAAAATGATAACTACTTAGTTTTTTCTTTTTGTTTTGAGACAGGGTCTTTACTCTGTAGCTTAGCCTGGAAAATTTGATTCTCTCGCCCCTTCCTCTGAGTTCTGAGAATACAAGTAAGTGTGTACCACCACACAAACCACTCATACAATATTTATTAACTATTCCCTAATAATTCTTTTTTTAAATATTTATTTATTTATTATGTATACAATATTCTGTCTGTATGTCTGCAGGCCAGAAGAGGGCACCAGATCTCATTACAGATGGTTGTGAGCCACCATGTGGTTGCTGGGAATTGAACTCAGGACCTTTGGCAGAGCAGGCAATGCTCTTAACCACTGAGCCATCTCTCCAGCCCCCTTCCCTAATAATTCTTAAGAATTGTTCAGGAGTCTGGGAAGACAACTCAGCAGATAAAGTGATTGCTGTACAAGAATGAGAACCTGAGTTAGGATCCCCAGCACCCACATCAAAGCTGGGTGTGGTGCCTGTACCTGTGATGTAGTGCTAGGGAAGTGAAGCAGGAAGAACCTGGGGGCTAGGCTCAGTCTAGCTAAACTGGTGAACCCTGGTCCAGTCAGAGAGTCTGCCTCAAAATATAATGTAAAGAAAATATAAGACACCTGATGGCAACCTCTGACCGCCACATACATTGTGCACACAGGTACATGCACACGCACGCACACACACACACACACACACACACACACACACACTTACTTGGGTATACTCATCAATACAAGAATCAAACCTATTGAGAAAATGATGAGCAAGTCATCATACTTACAGTTTGAGAAAAAGGGAAGAAAGTACTACAGAAACAGATGAAGCAGCCATTGCTGCCGATCCCATCCATGGTTGCAAAATCAAACCAATGGGCAGAAAAACTCCTGGAAACAAATTTGAATTAGAACACATTTATAACATATGCACAATTTATGTTCTTATTTCTTCAGCATTTTATCCTCTTGGTTGTAGAGATTTGTGTTGCTGTCATTTTTTTCTTAGTAGAGTGAGTGCTCTCATGAATATTCTTGTCCCCATTTACTCATGTTTCAGAATTTCCCAAGGGTGCATCCTGTTAGCTATAGGTAGATAGTCCTCGGTTCTCTAGTGTACCGGAGCTCATACTCTACTAATTCACACACACATGCTTTTTCTTTTCTTTTTTCTGCATACTTTCTTTTTGTGAGATAGCATCTTACTATGAAGCCCTAACTGGCCTCAACTCACAGAGAATTGCATACGTGCTGGGATTAAATTGGTATGCAGCATCATACCTGACCCACTTTTTTAACTTAAAATTTTAAATCTATTTGTCTCTCTATCTGCCCATCTATCAATCTATGTTTTTTGGGTCAATGTCTTGCTATGGTAGTTCTGACACCTGGAACATGATATATAGCCCAGGCTAGGCTTAAACTTGCTGCAATCCTCCTGCCTTTGCCTCTCAAATGCTGGGATTACAGATGTGAGCCACCATGTCAAGACACATTTGTTTTCAATAGATTTATTTGTCAATTTGTTGGTTTTTTTGAAACAGGGTTTCTCTGTGTAACCTTAGAAGTACTGGAGCTTACTCTGTAGACAAGGCTGGCCTTGAACTTAGAGAGACCCACCTGTCTCTGCTTCCTGAGTACTGGGATTAAAAAAGTGTACCACCACTGCACAGTCCTTTTATTTTTCTTTTAATTGTGTGTGTGTGCAGATGTGTAGGTACAGATTTTCTGTACTACTTTTTCAATGTTTACCTAGGTATGAATTTTTTCAAATTATAATATTGAAGGGAAAAAATTTTAAAGTATCAAAATGTTTACAAATTCTTAGGCTGTGATAAACTTCATTGAATATTACTGGTTTTAACATCACCTCTCACCAAATTAGCAAGGTATATGCAAAAACTAAGGTCAAAACTAAACCTAATTCTTCCAATATGATAGGTGTCCAATGACTTTAACCACGAAAGTAAAAGCTGTTAAGAATCACATACCAGCAGCGATGGGAATTCCAATCAGATTATAAATTAGAGCAAAGACAAAATTGATTCGAATCCTCTTGACTGTCTTCCTTGACAAGTCGATACTTGCTACAACATCCAGAAGGTCATTCTGAGAAGAGAGAGATCGGCAACATTAGTGAGACTAGTCTAACGTCACTAGGAACTCTTCTACTCATCACTCTGTACAATGGAGATTATGTATGTCTTGGAATATACTGTGAATTAAGTACCAATTTCAGATACTGCTAAGCCTTGAGTCAAGTTTGGAAGAGGTTTTTCAAAAAAAAATGAGGGTTCTGAAAATGTTTTTAGGTTTGTGTGCTAGTATACGGATTGAATATTTAACTAACATCAGTGAATATTGTTGTAGACAGTTATATTATTGTTAAATCTTGTTTTAACATCAGAAGCTTGTGATTCTCATTTGTGTTGCTGGACTGAGAGAGAATGTCAGTAACCTCCACTCCAAACTCAGACTTTATAGCTAGGAAGGAACATGGGACTCTGGGCAGGATCACTACACAGTACGCCTTACTAACCGTGGCAGGCAATCGCTCACTCCTCAGATCTCAGACCACAGGACCTACTCTAGTGTATGAGTATTGCCTGCTAACCGACTGTACCACTGGAGGTCCAGGACTTACTTACCCTTATTAAAACCACATCGGCTGCTTCAATGGCTACATCTGTGCCTGTGCCAATGGCAATTCCAACATTTGCCATTGCCAGAGCTGGAGAATCATTAATTCCATCTCCTACCATCGCTACCCGTTTTCCCTCCTCTTGAAGCTGTTTCACCTTAGCAACTTTATGGGAAGGCAGAACTTCAGCAAACACCTTAGTAATGCCAACCTATATGAAGAAAAATCAACTCAATTCATTTCAGGAAGTAATATTAAATACTGCAAACAAAGCTGAGCTTAGAATCATGAGCCATCATTTTTAACCTGCCAGATGCTCACATTTAAAAGACTGATAATATTCACTGAGAATGAGAAGAAGTGAACATTATTTACTAGACTTATTTATTCTTAATGTTTTCCCTGCATGTTTTTAAGCATACCAGACATGTGCCTGGTGCTCACAGATGTCAGAAGAGGATACTGGATGCCCTGAAACTGGAGTTAAAGATGGTTGTGAGCCATTACCCTGAGAGCCAAACCTAGGTTCTCTGCAAGAGCAGCTCGTTCTCTTAATGGCTGAGCCATCTCTCCAGCCAATAAGCAATCTTGTGCACTGTTATTATGAACAGAATGACACTGTCTTCATGGTAAGAGCATTCAAAGTGTGCATATCATCTGCTCTGGAAAATCAGCTTTCAACTATATCTAGACACACTCTTTCATGTCCAAAGATGTCAAGAATATTTATTATTGCTAGTTTTCAAAAATGAAAAATTCAAAACCACCTAAACATTCACTAGTAGGGGAATGGTAATATAAATTATAATTCATCCATACTATAGAATTCTATGCAGCAGTATAGAAGGAATGAAATAATTTTATGTACCGAGACATAAACAAAGATCTAGGAAATATTGTTATATATAAAAACTATTTAATAAACTATAAAATGATCCAATTAGTACTGAAATACAGAACTACAAACCTGGATACAGGTATATGCATACACGAAAGTAAGGTGGGAGAATTTGACAGAGAATGTGGAAAATGGTACAAATTCTTTACAACCTTCATATTCTTACATAAGAATGTACTTACATATTCCTTCTGTTACTTACTAGAAGAGGGCCATCAAGATGGTTCAGTGGGTAAAGGTATTTACCACCAAGTTTAATAAAACCAGAGTTCAGTCCCCAGAACCCACACAATGAAGAAAAGAACGAGCTTCCACAAGTTTACCCTCTGACCTACGCACACATTCTGTGGCACATGCGCGCGCGCACATACATGCACATCCTATATACATACACACTAGAAGAGGAAAGAAGTCATTCTAAGTGCTTTTTAATAAAAAAAATGCTGGAAGTGAAACAAATGTAGGGTTAAGCCAAATGGTATGTCCAAGAAAAGAGTCCCACTGGTGGCATCCAGAATGAACCAGAAAGGAACCTGCATGCAGCTCCTGCCATTTTTACAGCAGGAGATGCTGAAGGATTGGCGGCACTGCTGAAAACTATGTGCATCATTTCAACAGAAGCATCAACAGAAACCAGTGTTCAGCAATGCTACTCAAACATCCTGCAAGCTATGCAAATACCTTTTCACATCTCTAACATACAATGTCCTTCTACCATACCACACTGATTGTTTTTAAGCGGTTAGGGATAGCTACATGATGATAATGCAAACAATAGGTAAGGTGACTTTCTCAGCACTTAAACGGAAGAAAGAAAATGTGTATTGAGAATGAGATGTTAGCACATCCCAATAACTAAGTAAACCAATGAATTACCTGCGAAGCAATAGATCGAGCCGTTTTACTGTTGTCTCCAGTCATCAGAACTACTTCTAAGCCCATAGATTTCAGAATGTGGACAGCCAGCTCTGCCTCAGGTTTCACAGTATCAGCAATGGCTATCAAGCCACACAGCTCATCTAATATAGGAAAAACAAATTATGATGAAAGAAGAATAACAAAACAGAATAAAATTTCAGACAGAAATGAACTCTGTTAAGTCATTGAGGGCTTGGTTTAACTCAAAACATCCTAATCCATACAGACTTTATACCACACACTCTGTGATAAGCTTCCATATTTGTGGAAAATAAAATCGATAAAGTATGTATATTTAATGAAGGTAATAGTAGTAAAATGAAAATTAAGATGTCACTAAAAACTAAAAGACACCCACCCTTAGGTATTAAAACTATAGCTACAAATACTTTTTAGCTAATTAAAATGCAAACAGAATGAAAAACTAATAGGTGAATGGAGATAAAACTGATATTTGATGCTAAGAGAAAATTACCAAAAGGTACTAATTTTCTTTTTGAAAAACATTTATTTATTAAGTATACAATATTCTGTCTGTGTGTATGCCTGAAGGCCAGAAGAGGGCGCCAGACCTCTTTACAGATGGTTGTGAGCCACCATGTGGTTGCTGGGAATTGAACTCAGGACCTTTGGAAGAGCAGGCAACGCTCTTAACCACTGAGCCATCTCTCCAGGCCCTAATTTTCTTGTTTGAAAAACAAAAGTAAAAGGGCTGGAGAAATGGCTCAGTGGATATAAATATTTGTTACATAAGCATGAGGACTCAAAATTCTGTAACCCCAATACTGGGTAGTGGGGTCGAGACAGAAGGATCACTGGGGCTTGCTGGTTGTCAGTCTAGTTTCAGGTTCATTGAGAGATGCTGCCTTAAGGGAGTAAGGTAGAGAAAGTGATAGGACAAGACATCTACTGTCCTCCTCTGGCTACGGTGTGCATATTCTGCACACCCAAACTGCAATAGAATAAAATGTTATTCTATGCTTTATCCTGTACCTAACTAAAATTATGAAGTCAATACCTTTATACTTAGCAAGGATTATTGTTGCAAGGAGAGGGCCACTTGTTTGTCCCAGCTGCCCAGCTAGCTTAGCCCCAAAATAACCACACAAAAACTGTGTTCATTAAATCACTGCTTGGCCTATTAGCTCTAACATCTTATTGGCTAACTCTTACACCTTAATTTAGGCCATTTCTATTAATCTATGTATCGCCACGTGGCAGTGGCTTACAGGAAAGATTTGGCATGTCTGATTCTGGAAGCTCCATGGTGTCTCTCCCTTTCTCCGCCTATTTTCCTCCCAGCATTCAGTTCTGTCTTCCCCACCTACCTAAGTTCTGCCCTATCAACTAGGCCAAGGCAGTTTCTTTATTCATTAACCAATGAAAGCAACACACAAACAGAAGGAACTCCTACACTAGACTGTAAATGTTGAATAAATAGTCTCAGAACTGGAAATTTACCCTAGCAAATAGGAAGCATGTAAAACTTTATGTGTATGCTTATTGCAGTATTATGGTGAAATATCAGGACTAGGGCTAGCAGGATGCCTCAGTGAGTTAGGATGCTTGCCTGACAACCTAAGTTTGATTCTCAGAATCCACATGCTGAAAAGAGAAAACGGACTCTCACATGTTGTCCTTTGACCTTCACCTGTGCACTGTGGAACCTATGTACCCTCATATAGACAGAAAGACAGATACATACATACACACACACACACACAGAAAAATATAAGTAAAATACAAAATACAATTAAAAAATAAAGTTGTAACAACATGGAAATGATTATACAGCATGTAGCTTAAAATAAAATTCTAGAATTATAGGGTGTAGCCCCATTTGTAAAGTGCCTATCTTGAATATATAGTCCTGTGTTTGATCTCCAGAATGCAGAAATAAATAGTACAATTATATGGCAATAATAAAAAATATTTCATCAAATAAAATAAACCTCAATAAAATAATATGTATACCTTAGTTATTTTTAATGTTTGGTACTATGGTTTGAACTCAGGGCCGTGCCCATGCTAAGCAAACACTGTATCATTTATCAGTCTCACTATGTAGTCCCAGATAGTCAAACACAAGCTTCCTGCCTGAGCCTCCCAAGGTGATCATAACCATAACTGGCTCCCTCCCCACCCTACTTTTTTCCCTAGTAGTAGGTATGAAACCCAGGTATGAAACTACTGCTGAACTGCATCTCCAACAGGATTTTTAAGGGTTTTTTTTTTTGAGATTTAAATTGTACGTATGTTTCTGTGTATCTGTATGTAATTTTGCACACATCTATGTCAATGCCCACAGACACAGGGGGGCATATCCTCTAGAGCTGATATTACAGGCAACTGTGAACCACTCAACATGGGTTCTGGGAATCAAAATCTGGTCTTCTGCAAGAGTAGCAAGTACTTTTCATCATAGAATTATCTTTTCAGCACACACCCAAAACAGAATTTAAAATTTTTATTGAACTGTATTGACATAAATTTTACATATAGCCAGGTGATGGTGGCACACGCCTTTAATTTTGCAGCACACGGGAGGCAGAAGCAGGTGGATCTCCGAGTTCAAGGCCATTTGGTCCACACAGTGAGTTCCAGGGATACAGAGAGAAGCCCTGTCTCGGAACCTCCCTTCCCCCCAATTTTTTTTTACATAGAAAAATGTACTATGCATTAAAAATAGTGCAAGGTTGGAGATTCAATCCAGTTGGTAGAGTGATTGCTTAGCATTTACAATGCCCTAGGGTCAATCTCCAGTACCATATAAACCAGGCGTAGTGGTGCACAACTATATTCCCGCATTTGGGAGGTAGAGACAAGATGCTCAGAAGTTCAAGGTCTTTCTTGGTTATATAGTGAATTCAAGGCCATCTTGGGATTCTTGGGATATGTGAGACTTCTCTGTGAGCCCCTGTGAGCTCTGCTTAGTTGATTCTGTGGGCCATGTTCTTGTCTCCCTAATCCCTCTAGCTCCTACAATCCTTCCTCCCCCTCTTCCTAAGGGTTCTCCGAACTCTGCCTAATATTTTGGCCTTTTTAAATTTAGTGCTTTTTGTTTTTGTAGCCCAGGTTTGCAGTGAGCTCACTACAGCATCATCTAACTATTGGGCTTCCTGCTTCCACCTCCTAAATGCTGGGATTACAAGCATGTACCATTATGTCCAGCTGATTTAGGTTTTTGTTGTGGCGGTGGTTGTTTGAGATAGGGGCTTTCTATGTAGCCCTGATAGTCATAATTTCATCTCAGGCTCCCAAATACTTGTGCCATAACAGCGGGTAAAAAATCCTTAATTAACAATAATCATATTTTGTTAATATTATAACTTTGTATTCAAGCCTCTTTGGAATAATCCTCAGAGTTTAAGTTCCACAGACACATAAAATAATGACTGAGATCACAATTGTGTCACAGAACATTTTAGAGAAACTTTACCATCAATTGTCACCAATACAGCAGTCCGACCTTTTCTTTCATGTTCAATCATGGAACTGTCTACTTCATTACTTATGACAAGACCATTTCTAATCATCCATTCCCGGTTACCAATGAGGACTTTGTACTGCTGAGTATCAACAGCATCTAGAAATACAGAAATAACATTTAGTGAGCTTATTTAACTTTTAAATCCATCTTGAGGCAAGTTCTTCTTGCCTAACCTTGCAGTCACTCTAATACATTTTTGGTAGAATATGACCTCTGACAGTGATTTTCAAGTTTTCCAGGAATATATTCTGCTCTTCCATATCCTCTGAGCCCATGTTGTTACCATGACTAAAGGTCCTTAAGCTTTTGCTCCAAATAGAAAACTCCATTATACTGTTCAAGTGCTAGTTCAAGCGCTAGGGATATAACTCAGTGACTGAGCCCTTGCCTAGCCTGAGTGAAGAAAGCTCTAGGTTCAATCTCAAGCAAGATGGGAAACGGGGATAGAACGTATTAGTTCAGAGCTTCCCTTCTTACTGAGGTTTTCCCTTTGACGCTCGAAAACCACAATTCAAACATTTAATTGCATCAATAGCTAATGTGGCTACATGGAAATATGCAACTATGTTGATGTTTCGTTTTAAACTGGTACTCACTAATTTTAAGTGAGCCTTTAGATGTTTGACTGCATGTCCCTAGTCCATTCATTATTTTCTCAGGATGACTATTTGAAATCTCCTCTGCTTTCAAATCTAACTTTTCCGCCCCCTTTTCCTCCCCCATTCTCATCTGACATGCAACTGCTCCCTGCAATCATAAGAGGACTTCTCATGGCCATATCTCCCCACTCCTGTGCATCCTAGGTGCACACAGCTTCTTTTCCCTCTGTTATAAACAGTCTGTGCCTGCCAAAGACCATCTCTCTACCTGTATGCTAGTACACACACTCCTTTGCCTATTCCAGACCATCTCCCCAACTACTCTCTTCTCTACCTCCCGAATAATCAATTTTCTATCATCTCTGCTGCATATTATCTTATCTTTAAAAACAGAAGGAGCCTCTTGAGCTCACTGCTCTAGCTATCACACTTCTCTACTTCTGTGCACAAGAGAAGTATTTCCCCTACTAGTTGTCTCTAATTCACCACTGCCCATTTTCTTGTGAACACACTCAAATAAAGCTTTAGTCTCCACTACTCCAATAAACTATTCCCACCATACACCAGTGACCTTTACTTTAGTAAACCTAGTACGGTTTGAACAGCTGTTCCAGCAAGAATGGATATGCTCTACATCTGCTATTTGATCCTATGGTCACTAGCCAACACATGTGGCTATTGAGGGCCCAAATGATCAAAGAGCTGGATTTTACATGAAATAAAATTTTAATTAACTCAAAATTAATAATATATATAACTAGTGACTATAGTACTCAATACCACAGATCTACAAAGCAAATGACTCCCAATTCTGTTTCTCTAATTCAGCCTATTTCCTGGATTTTCAGGTCCCTGTAGACAACTGCCTACCTAATATTTCCATTTATATGATACTTCCACTTACATAGCTATCAGACAGCCAAATGTAACATCTATAAAACTGGATTCACAATCTTGTCTCCCGTATTGTTCCTCTTGTCTCCTTTATACTATTTAAATGGTAACTTCATCTATCTAAATGGGTAGGCTACTAAATTTGATATGACTTTGGCTCCTGTGTTTTAATTTTTAAAAATTAATTAGTTTTTATGTATATAAGTGTTTTGTCTGCATGAATGTCTGTGCATCATGTGCATGCAGTGCCCGTGGAGGTCAGAAGAAGGCATGAGATCTCCAGGCATTTGAGTTAACAGCTGGTTATGAGCTGCCATGTGGGTGCTTGGAATTGAACCTATTACCTCTGGAAGAGCAGTTCCTTGACTCTTGTTTTACTTACATTTTATATATCTAATTTGGTAATTAAATCTTCCAGCTTACCCTTCAAGACACATCCGGAATTTGATCATTTCTTACAAACTCTACTGTTACCACACTGGTCTGAGCCATTAATATGTTTTCCTGGGTTATGAAAACAGCCCAGTAACTCATCTTCCAACTTCTTTCCTTGCTCCTAACTCCCATCTCCTCTCAGTGGTAGTGGAGATCAAACTCAGGGCCTCACACACGTGCTAAGCACAAGGGGAGAAGAGAACTGAGTTCCGCCTCTGCCCTCGCTGATGATCATTCAAAGTGCTATGAAAAGTCCCTAATACAACAGATTCTCAACAAAAAGAATGATTTCCGACATGTCACTTACTTGATATTACATCCATAGACAAATAAAAAGAAGTCACAGAGAAATAGAAGTGGCCAGGAAATAATCATTTCATAGTGTGTCTAATAAAATGGGAAGGAAGTACAGCTAACATTTAAGAAGAGCAAGTATTTCTATCAATGCATATCAGCAAAGGTGTCACTGAAAAGAGATGTCAGTCAGATCTAGAAAGACAAGCATAAGTCAACAGGGTAGATGTTATTTGTGGGTGAGGCCACTGCATGGAGAAAACAGTAAATGGAATAACAAGTAGGAAATGACAGGCCATGAAAGGGCCCCATGGAACACACCCCCAAAAAACACCACAGGGTACTGCCAAGGTTATTTGTTGTTCTTTACTGGTAAGGTCCTATTGCTGAAGACAACACTTACTTGCATCATAGAACATGGAGAAGTCCAGCAGGTGCCTAAACCAGAAGCTTCACTCCTAATGACTAGTGTTCAGGGTACCAGAAGGTACTATGCACGCCAATGGAGGAAAAAGATAGGCCATCAATATCACCACTCAGTAACAAACCCTGCCACCTACAACAGTGACCAGCCTGTAAGACATACTAGTGCAACAGTGGCACAAATTCTATGGGAGTGACTTAACCACTTTTTGATTAGGTTTAAGGCCTACCCCATGAAATGGAATTCATACTTGGCACTACTAAAGTGGCCAAGACCCTGAGAGTAGATAGATCATAAATAGGGTAAAAGCTAATGTTATTATTTCACTAAAGAATCAGGAATAAAATGACTCCTAATGACATACTGCAATACCTCACTCAATCAACATCAGAGAAGCTTCTTGCAGAATATGGAAATTAACACAGAGCCCTACAACCGGACAGTGTACAGAGAGTGAGAGACTTTGGAATACTCAGCCTAAATGGGATGTCTTCATCAAACCCCTTCCCTTAAGGCTCAGGGATCTATGAAGAAGAGGAAGCAGAAATATTTAAGAGTAAGAGGTTATGGATGATTCCATGGAAACAGTGTCTTCTATACACAACAAGACCTTTGCACATATCAACTCAGGCTGTGGCAGGATATACAACACCTGCATAGGTTAAAGCTAGATGGGGTTCTATCCCTAACAAAGAAGCTACCTGCAATTGATACCAATTGTCAAAGGGAAGTCAGGTTTCTCCAACAGAGTGTCATCAGGTATATAATATTAACCACACTCTAGGGTAGGCCCTGTGTCCAAGAGTAGTTAACAAACACAAAATTAACTCAGTGGTATTTTTGTGGACTTTGTTTCATTTTTCTTCATTTGGACATTTTTTTGTCTTACTGATTTTTCTTTTTTGTGTCTTTTTGTTTTGTTTTTTGAATGGGAGAAAGAAAGAAGATGAAGTTGAGTGGGTAGGGAGGTGGGAAGGGTATAGGAGGAGTTGTGGGAGGAGAAAATATGATCAAAATATATTGTATGAAAAAATTTTCAAGAACAAAGTAAAAGAATAAATGGTGGATTATGAAGAGAAACTATAGATAGGCAACTAATATCGTAAGAACATAGAGCACACGTGGAATATCAGGGAAAGACAGATGACTAATAAGGGAGGCAAGAGACTGAACATTGCAGAGCAGAAACCAAAGTCCTGAATGAGTGAGAACAATTAAAACGAGGATTCTGAGCAGGTCACAGTGGCACACACCTTCCAACACTCAGGAAGCAGAGGTAAGTGGATCTCTATGAGTTTGAGGCTAGCCTGGTAGATATAGTGAACTGTTGCAGAATAGCCATGGGCAGAGTGAGAACTTATCTCAAAACAAACAAACAAAAAAAACACATATCCTTAGTTAAGATCCATGGAAGGGCTCTAGGATACAAGTGAATCTTTTAAGCCAGACATAATAATTACTTAGTATGGGGGTGATCCACAATTTTCAGCACATTCCTTCAAAAGAACCATAAATCAAAAATAGGCAGCCAGGCATGGTGGCATACACATTTAATCCCAGCACTCGGGGAGGTGGAGGCAGATGAATCGCTCTGAGTTCAAGGCCAGCCTGATCTACAAAGTGAGTTGCAAGACAGTCAGTACTTTTACATGGAGAAATCCTGTCTGGGACTTTTACACGAGGAAAATATGTCTCGAAACTCCCCTCAAAAGCCCACAAACAATAAAATAGACTATAAACCACTAAAATAAAGTCATATGTCAGAAGGTAGTATGATCAGATTTGATTTTAGCAAAATCACTTGGGTACAAATGGTAGGGGAGGTTCTGGAACACTTAGGTAAGTAGATTATTTTGGCGATCAGACGACACACCAATATGACACCTAAGAAATACATCTCCACAAGAGGTACAGAATTTGGAGTGGTGATGAAAAAAGTGATGAGAAGCCAGGTGTGGGAGACAGAGGCAGGTGGATCTCTGTGAGGTCAAGGCCACCCTGGTCTACAGAGGGAGTCCAGGACAGCCAGGATTGTTACACAGAGAAACCCTGGCTCAAAACAACAACAACAACAACAAAAAACAATAAGAAGAAAGTCAAACACCAAGTAAATCATTGAGGATAGCTAATATTTGCATCAAAAAAGAATGAGAAAGAATGCCTAAAGAGGGAAGAGAAGAATCCAGAGATAGCCAAGGCATATGCACAGAGGAGAAAGGAGTTTTTGGAGGAATACTCAACCAATATTTTCAACTGCCTTGTGAGGTCATGCAGAATGCAGAGTGAAGAACAAGCACTGGAGTGGGCTTTGGGGGTCCACAGTCAGAGAGACGGTTTCATGCTCTGAACAGAACAGGAGTACGTAGGTTTGTAATAAGCTGATGCATGCCTCTTCAGTAAGAATGTGAATTCCACAAGCCTATACTTTCTTGATGTTTCATGGAAATAGAGTGATTTTTGATGGAAGAAGTGTTTATGGTTTAGAGACACTGCTATAAGAAGAAACATAGAATGTAAAGCAGCAAGGGGCCATAACAGAGAAGGAAGGCCCTGAGGAATTCAGAGAACATAGGATCTAAAGAAGATACTTCTTAGCAAAATGAGGAGTAACTCCTCCTCTCATGAAAAAGTAATGACCATCTGGGATAACAACAACAACAACAAAAAACAAAACAACAAAACAAAAGAACACTGCCAGAGAACTCTAATTTCTATAGGATAAATAGGTAATTTGCAGAGGGGAGAAAGAGGAGGACCACAGGGTCTTGTAAAACATGTATGATTTTCATCAGCTAAGGAAAGAAATAAGAGAAAGATCACAAAAAATCAGCTCAGACTTATCTTCATAACCCTAGACTAGTTAGTTGCTGAGGTAGTTTGAATGTAATTGCCCTCCATAATCTCATAGGAAGTGGCAGTATTAAGAGATGTAGCTTTGTTGGAGTAAGTATGGCCTTGTTGGTGGAAGTGTGTCACTGTGGGGGTGGCCTTTGAGGTTTCCTATGCTCAGGCTACTGTCCAGTGTCTCAGTTGACTTGCTGTTGCCTGCAAGATATAGGACTATCAGCTCCTCATCCAGCACCATGTCTGCCTGCACATTCCCATGCTCCCCGCCATGAATGATAATAAGAGATTGAACCTCTGAAACTATGAGCAACCCCCTCAATTAAACATTTTCTTTATAAGAGTTGCCATGGTCATGGTGTCTCTTCACAGCAATAAAAACCCTAAGACAGAAGTCAATAAGCACAGTCAGCAAATGTTTCTGAGTAACTGGGTGATGTCATCAGAAGCCCTATGGTAAAACTGGATTGGATGAAATGCAATCATGCTGTTTATTTGTTTTTTATACAACAGCTTGAGGTTATATACAGTTAGCCATCTGAAACCCAGGATAGCTAAAACAATCCTGAACAACAAAAGAACTGCTGGAGGAGTCACCATCCCTGATTTTAAGCAGTACTACAAAGCAACAGTAATAAAAACCACATGGTATTAGCAAAAAAACAAAAAGACATGAAACATGATGATCAATGAAATCAAACTGAAGACCCAGACATAAATCCACATGTGTATGGACACCTGATTTTTTTTTATATAAATAAGCCAGAAATATACACTGGAAAAAAAGAAAGCATCTTCAACAAATGGTGCTGTTCAAACTGGTGTCTGCATGTAGAAGAATGCAAATAGATTCACAATTATCACTCTGCACAAAATTCATGTCCAAGTGCATCAAAGACCTCAACATAAAATCAGACACACTGAACCTGAGAGAAGAGAAAGTGAGGAATAGCCCTGAATACACTGGCACAGGAAACAATTTCCTGAACAGAACACCAATAGCACATAGCACAGGAACTGACATCAACAATTAATAAATGGGACCTCACGAAACTGAAAAACTTCTGTAAGGCTGAGGACACCATCACAAGTGGCAGCATAAATAATGGGAAATGATTCTCGCCAACTTCACATCTGACAGAGAACTAATACCCAAAATATATAAAGAACTCAAGAAACTGAGTACCAAAAAATAATAATCCAATTAAAAGATGTGAAACAGATTTAAAAAGAGAATTTCAATAGAGAATCTCAAATGGCTGAGAATCACTTAAAGAAATGTTCAACAGGCCGGGCAGTGGTGGCGCACGCCTTTAATCCCAGCACTTGGGAGGCAGAGGCAGGCGGATCTCTGTGAGTTCGAGACCAGCCTGGTCTACAAGAGCTAGTTCCAGGACAGGCTCCAAAACCACAGAGAAACCCTGTCTCGAAAAACAAAAAAAAAAAAAAAAAAAGAAATGTTCAACATCCTTAGCCATTAGGCAGGGAAATGTAAATAAAAACTACTTTGAGGGGGCTGGAGAGATGGCTCAGCGGTTAAGAGCATTGCCTGCTCTTCCAAAGGTCCTGAGTTCAATTCCCAGCAACCACATGGTGGCTCACAACCATCTGTAATGAGGTCTGGTGCCCTCTTCTGGCCTGCAGGCATACACACATACAGAACATTGTATACATAATAAATAAATAAATAAATAATCTTAAAAAAAAAAAAAACTACTTTGAGATTCCATCTTAAACCTATCAGAATGGTTAAGATCAATAACACAAGTGGCAGCACAGGTTGTTAAGGATGTAAAACAAGGGGAACACTCCTCCATTGCTGGTAGGCATGCAAACTTGTACAGCCACTATGGAAATCAATATGGCGGTTCCTCAGAAAATTGGGATTCGATCTACCTCAAGACCCAGCTATACTTAACTCTTGGGCATATACCCAAAGGACACTCTATACTGTGGTAAGAACACTTGTTCAACTATATTATGGCTTTCTTTATTCATAATAGCCAGAAACTGGAACCAACCTATATGTTCCTCAACAAAAGAATGTATAAACAAAATGTGCTACATTTACAAAATGGACCATTATTACTTAGCTGTTAAAAAATGATATCATGAAATTTGCAAATGGATGAAACTAGGAAAAAAATCATCCTGAGTGAGGTAACCCAGACCTAAAAAGACAAATATGATACATATTCACTTATAAGTGGATATTAGCTGTTAAGTAAATGATAACCAAACTACAATCCGCAGTCCCAGAGAGGTTAGTATGGGGGAGGCATCTAGGCAGAACACATGAATCTCCTTGGGAAAGGGAAATAGAATAGATTTTGCAGGTGAGCTGGCAGCAGGTGTGGAAGGGAGTGGGAAGGATCAGGTGCTGGTGAGAGATGGGATGGAAACAGTATGGGGAGAGATGGCTAGAGTTTGGGAGCAGCTGGAGTGTCCTGTGGAAATCTAGTGTAGTGGAAACTTTCAGAATCTTAGTGATTCTAGTGAGAATTCCTAGCAATAGGGAATATGGAATCTTAACTAGCTATCTCTTGTAGCCAGGCAAGGCTTCCAATGGTTGGACTGGGTTCTATTTGGTTGAGTTGTTGGCTAAATGGGTGCCTTGGAGATCCCTACACAACACAGTAAAATTCAAGGACAGTGGGTTGCTCTCTGCAAACTGACAGCAGGTCCCCATTGCCAAGGACAATATCCACACAGGTCACTGAACATGTAGAAGTCAAGCTGGTGCTGCATGGAGCCCTTACTCCTATGTCCCAGATTCTTTGATGCAGGAAGGTACTCTGTAGGCTACCAAAAGAGAAATGTGGACAACAACCCAGACCCAAAACCTTTGACCTACAATCTATCCTGCTTGCATAATATGCTAATGTCTTGTTTAACTTGAGGCCCACTCCATGAGCAGGAACCCACAAAAAATACTGCTTGGATGGCCAGGAACAGGAAAGTGGATAGCCCAGAGACCTAGGCTAGAACCCAACATGATTAATCTAAAAAAAATCAATAAAATAATTCCTAATAATAGTCTGTTATACTCATAGATCATTGCCTTGTCTGGCCGTCAGAGAGGTTTCCTCCAGCAGCAGATGGGAGTGGATGCAGAGACCTACAGCCAGACATTATGCAGGGCCAGAGTCTAAATTGGAGGTCTTCACTAGGTCCCTTCCCTCAAAGCTTGGGGAATCCCATGATGGGGAGGGGGTTATGCAGCAGAATGACTGCAGGAGTCAGAGGGGATAGAAGATACCAGGAGAACACTGCCCACTAAATCAACTAAGCAGGGCTCATATAGGCTTACAGAAACTGCAGTACCAAGCACAGGGCTTACATGAGCCAGTACCAAGTTCTCTGTTTATATGTTATGGCTGTTAGCTTGGTGTTTTTTGTAGAACTCCTCACTATGGGAGTGGGCATGTCTCTGACTCTTGCCTGCTCTTAGGGCTCTTCCTCCTGTTAGGTAGCCTTGTCTGGCTTTGGTGTGAGGATTTTTGCCTTGTTTTATTGTATTTTGTTTTGTTGTGTTTGGTTGTTGCTCCTCGAGGCCTGCTCCTTTCTGATGGGAGTTGGAGGGGTTGTCAATCCAGGGTAAAAGGGAGGTAGGGGCAGATGGAACGAGTGGAGGGAGGGGAAATTGTGGTCAGGATGTATTGCATGAAAGAACAATCTATTTTCATTTAAAAAAAAAGAATAAGAAAATTTCCAGCTAAAAAAACTACAAACTACTATAAATAAATTAGCTTACTTGAGAGATGAGCATCAATAATCATAGAAGATGAAGTTGATGACTGTTCATTAATTGCATCAATTTGAACTAGGGATGCATTTTTAATGTTATTTTCTTCTATCTTCAAGTTACTCTTATGTAGCAAACCTTCAATATTGGTAACTTTACAGCTAATACCACAGCCTGGTACAACCTGGAAATCTGTGCAGGTACCCAAAGTTTCAGTGTCCAGCTCCTAACAAAAACAAAATACAATAAATAAGTAAACAAATAAATAAATGGTATAATAACTTTTAATTAGAAGAATAGCGATGGTAAGTGTATGAGAAGACAGGCACTCAAAACTCTGGGTGCAGGTACAAACTGATAGAACTGTTTGTGCTGATGTTAGTAATGGCCATGAAAAGTGAAACTTTAAGCCCCCTTTGATCTAGAAATTGCCCTGACAGATTTTATTGGGGCGGGGGTTGAGACAGGGTTTCTTTGTGTAGCTCTTGCTGTCCTGGAACTAGCTCAGTAAATCAGACTGGCCTGGATAATCACAAAGATCCATCTGTCTGCCTCCCCAGTGCTGGGATTAAAGGTGTGTGCCATAACTGTCTGGCTAATACATATTACTTACATTTTGATGTTTTATGTCAAACAGGGGTTCATTTCTTTTGTTATGTTTACAGTTGTCTATGTGTAAAAACTAGGGCATAATCAATAATTTTTGAGACAAAGTCTTATACAGTCTAGGCTGGTCTCAAACTTACCATGTAATGAAGATGACCTTAAACTTCTGACCTCTTGCCTCTACCTCCTAAATTCTCAGGTTAAAATCATGAGCCAACATGCTCACTTTATAGGTGCTGGGGATCAAACCCTGGGCCTCAAGCATCTAAGCAAGCACTGTACCAGCTGAGCTATATTCCAGCCCCAACATATGCAATTAAATAAGAAAATACAATTCTCTTTATCCCCATACTCAATATATACAAAAATTATAGTCAAAAGCCAGTCCAGATTTGGTCTGCATCATTTCTATATGAGATACCAACATGAATATGAAATATAAAATTGTACCTGCTTGCAGTACTTGGTTACAGCTGCTCCTAAAGGGTGTTCGCTGTTACTTTCCGCAGTGCCCACAATGGCCAGGATCTTATTGCGTGGTATTCTGTTACTTTCTACTAGAACCTTTACTTGATTCACTACTGGGGTTCCATGGGTAATAGTTCCAGTCTTATCAAATACCACTACCTTTACCTGGAGAAAAGTTAAAAATACAATGCATCCACATGACATCATCCTCCCAGAAATGAGAAACAGGTTTATTTTTTTTTAACAGACTGCTACTTCATTTCTTAATAAACTGTCCTTTGGCTTCATAACTTCATCAACTGATCATCTTTGTGTGAACACACTAAGTTGGTCTTGTAGCAACCAACTTCCCTACCCAACAGTTCAGTTTTAATCCTGTTAAATGTCTCTGAATTTATGTCAAACAATTGGAGCTGTTAGCTATGGGTTGCTGTTGATGGGTAAGAAATACCACTGGCATCTCTGGGGAAAACACAGGGGCTTTCGATACTAATGAATTATAGATCTATTAGAGAAATCTGGGTAAACAGCAGATGACTAACAGAAAATGTAAATGTTAGGGTGAAGGTAACCCAGCTGGGTTGCTTGCCTTGACTAGGTTTTGGTTAAGAACTTAGGATGTTAAGAGGAAGCTCAGGGAAGCAATTTGAGAAAGTTAGACCACATAGGGAAAGGAAAGAATTTGGAGAGCAGGCTCACTTCATCATAAACTCAGAATGAGAACCTTGAAGACTGAGCAGCCCAATGAACTGATTTAAAAAGATAAGAATAATATCCAAAGCATTATCCTAAACAAGAGAAAAATTGCGATAAAGGTCATCATAGAAACAACAGGAAAAAAGAACATGAAATTACAGATTAGACAATAGCACTGTCAATATTCCTTTCTTGATTTTGATAAATGCACTGTGCTCACATAAGGAAATGTCTTTGTTCTTCAGATAGGTGTCCAACAGTTGCAAAAAGGGAACCCTGATGTTTAGGTTTAAAATTATGCCAATTTATTTCCATAAATATTATAAGCCTGGGAACTGGAGAGGTAACTCAGTGGTTAAAAGCACTTGTGTTCTTGCAGAGGACTCCAGTTCAGGTCCCAGCGCCCATGCTGGGCAGCTCACAACAACCTGTAACTCTAGTTCTAGGGGATCTGACTTTCTGGCCCCACGGGTACCCACACACATGAATAAAAATAAAAACTAATCGTTTAAAAGTTCCTCAGGGTTGAAGAGAGGACTCAATGGTTAAAAGCACTGGCTGTTCTTCCAGAGGACTCAGGTTTGGTTCCAAACACTCACATGGCAGCTCACAACTGTTTAATACTTCAGTCCTAGGGGGATCCAGCACCGTCTTCTAACCTCTGCATGCATGTGGTATATGGACACACATGCAGGCAATACACCCATATGTATTTTAAAATGTCCTAACATATAATACATATGTGTGTTAGCTATTCAAGGTTTCAGATTTGTTCTTAGCCATGTACTATGTATCCTCCATGTATCTATATATGTTTTATATCACTGAAATAAGATTGTATTAGTGAGAGCATGCCTTTAATTGAAGTCATAACTGAAAACTGCCAGCTGGTGGCAGTAAAGGCACTGCCATTGCAGGTGCAGCACCCATAAGGTGGAGTCAGATACAAATAGGTCAGAACCCTGGGAAGCCCTGGCAAATTTTCCCAGACAAGTACTGAAGACGGGTGTAATCTGAGATGGATTTGAACTACAGGTTCTCCATTCGGGTCTGCTGTGAGGGAATGGCTGAGGGAGTATTAGTAGAGATCTTAAATAACTAAGGCCAATCTGAAGAAGAACCAACATCACAGCTTTTGTACTTCAACCCTCAGGGTAATCCCAGAAGAGCTCAGCCTAGGAACCACATGCAAAGAACTAAGGCCCCTATTTCTCAGTAAAGCTGCGAGTGTAAGTTTGGATAGTGCAATTCTTAGTTCTGGAGACTCTTACCTTATGAGCCATCTCCAGGGGCTCCCCACCTTTGATAAGTATCCCATTTTGAGCACCTACTCCTGTGCCCACCATTACAGCAGTTGGAGTAGCTAGTCCCAGTGAGCAGGGACATGCGATACACAGAACTGTGATAGAGGCTTGAAAAGCAAAGCGTATTATGGTTTCTGTTCGTGAGATGCTCCTATTGTAGCCCTTTAGAAGAAGACATGAAATTTGGTTATTCATTTACAGTTAGAGCTGTGAAAATAAAAGAAACAAAGCTCAACCCTGTTTAAATAAAACCAGTGTCAAAATCACACATCCTACCTAGCTGCCGATGTATATTTTTCTTATTAATAATGAACACCTTTTTCATTTATAAACATGAAAACTGTTTAATAAGTCATAGTCTTGAACTCAAAATTTAATTCCAGAGTTACTAACTCGGGAGAAAAATAAGGAACACAGAACTCCATAATTTTTTCCATTTCT
Source organism: Chionomys nivalis (assembly GCF_950005125.1). NCBI lineage: Eukaryota > Metazoa > Chordata > Mammalia > Rodentia > Cricetidae > Chionomys > Chionomys nivalis. The sequence continues at coordinate 75,557,759 of NC_080112.1, read as the reverse complement.
AGAAGCAACATTAATTAGCAACATAATTCTCAACAAATTTGGTCTTGAACAAATTCTGACTCTCTGATACTGAGGTCATAGTTTGGACGTCAATACAAAATTTTAAAGACAATAACTTAAATATTCATTTTAGGGAACAAAGGTTGGAGCCAGCAAGACAGCTCGGCAGATAAAAGTGCTTGCTATGCAGGCTTCACAACCTCAGTCCAATTCCAAGAAATTCGAGGGGAAACAACAGCTCTTCAAAGCTGGTTTCTATCCTCCACATATATACACACAGGGGCACACATGTTCCAACATTCACATACCTCCCTCCCTCCCTCCCTCCCTCCCTCCCTCCCTCCCTCCCTCCCTCCCTCCCTCCCTCCCTCCCTCCCTCTCTCTCTCTCTCTCTCTCTCTCTCTCTCTCTCTCTCTCTCTCTCTCTCACATACACACACACACACACACACACACAGAGTAAGTGAAATAAAGATTAAAAATGTTTAAGGAGGCTGCTGGAGGCTTAGTGGTTAGGAGCACTTACTACTCTTGAAGAAGACCCAAGTTCAGTTCCCAGTACCTCTATGCGGTAACTTACAACTGCCTCTAACTCCAGCTTCAAGGGCTTTGACCACTCTTCTGGTCTCCATGACCACTTGCACTCACATTCACATGCATGTTTCCACACACAGATACACACATTTATGCATAATAAAAGGTAAGTCTTTAAAATATTTTAAAAGAGAAAGTTAGAAGGTATTTTTATAAATATCTAGCCTTAGACTTTCATATACACCATATATGAATGTTTCCACATATATTGTGTGCTCTCACATATGTGACTCCAAATCTTTTTTGTTTGTTTGTTTGTTTGTTTTTCGAAATAGGGTTTCTCTGTAGTTTTGGAGCCTGTCCTGGAACCAGCTCTTGTAGACCAGGCTGGTCTCGAACTCACAGAGATCTGCCTACCTCTGCCTCCCTAGTGCTGGGATTAAAGGCGTGCGCCACCACTGCCTGGCCAAATCTTTTAATTTAGGCATTATTATTTCTACTTTGCAACTGACAAAAACAGAAGTTTATATACCTAAAGTGAGGGATCCCTTTATCTACAGCCACCAAAATGAAATTCAATCCCTTTATGACTTCAGGACAGACCAAGAATGGCAAATGGCATCTCAACACATCTTTTCTCACATTTGGAGGAACATCAGGTTTTTTCCCTCTTTCCAAAAAGCTGAGACAGAAGTATAATGTTCTGTCTATGCCCATTCAAAAGGATGACAAAGTTTGTGCTCTGAGGATACTATAAAGCCCATCAGACTGGCCAAGCAGTCCAGATGTACAGGAAGAAATATGTCATTTACATTGAATGAGTGCAGTGAGAAAAGGCTAAAGACACAACTGGTCACCCACGTGGGCACACACCTCAGCAAAGCGGTTATCACCAGGCTAAAGCTGGACAAAGACTATATAAAAAAAATCCTGGGAAAGGAGGGCCAAGTCTCGACAAGTAAGAAAGAAGAAAGGAAGAAGCCACTGAGAAGATACAGTAGAGGAATCTCATGTACAACTTTCATTAAAGACTGCCTAAGTAAAATAAATAAAGTGAGGCACACCACAGTTCTACTTTCCTACGTTACAGAGCAGTGCTTTAGAAAGCATCAGATAACTCGCTGAGTAGATACTAACACCATGGCTTCATTCAGCTGCTTTATTCTCTGGGGACTGGAGAGATGGCTAAGTAGTTAAGAGTACTGGCTGAGCCACACTGAACCTCATAGAAGAGAAAGTGGGAATACACTTGAACACATCGGCACAAAAGACCACTTCCTAAATATAACCCAGCAGCACAGACATTAAGAGAAACAATAAATGGGACCTCCTGAAACTGAAAAGCTTCTGTAAAGCAAAGAACATGGTCAACAAGACAAAATAACAGCCTACTAAATGGGAAAAGATTTTCATTAACCCCACTTCAGACAGAGGTCTGACCTCCAAAATGTACAAAGCACTCAAGAAATTGGTCTTCAAAAGAACAAATAATATAATAAAAAATGGAGTACAGATCTAGAGAACTCTCAACAGAGGAATCTAAAATAGCTGAAAGACACTTAAGGATATGTTCAACATTCTTAGTCATCAGAGAAATGCAAATCAAAACAACTCTGAGATTCCATCTTACACCTGTAAGAATGGCCAAGATCAAAAACACTGATGACAACTTATGCTGGACAGGTTGTGGGGAAAAGGGAACACTTCTGCATTGCTGGTGGGAATGCAAGCTGGTACAGTCCCTTCGGACGTCAGTGTGGCAATTTCTCATAAAATTAAAAAACAACCTTCCTCAAGACCCAGCAATACCACTTTTGGGTATATATCCAAAGGATGCTCAATCATGCCAGAAGGACATGTGCTCAACTATGTTCATAGCAGCTTTGTTTGTCATAGCCAGAACCTGGAAACAACCTAAATGCCCCTCAACTGAAAAATGGATAAGGAAAGTGTGGTACATTTACACAACGGAGTACTACATAGCAGAAAAAAATAACGACATCTTGAAATTTGCAGGCAAATGGATGGAGCTAGAAAACATCATACGGAGTGAGGTAACCCAGACCCAGAAAGACAATTATCACATGTACTCACTCATAAGTAGTTTTTAAACATAAAGCAAAGAAAACCAGCCTACAAATCACAATCTCAGAGAACCTAGACAACAATGAGGACCCTCAGAGAGACATCCATGGATCTAATCTACATGGGAAGTAGAAAAATACAAGATCTCCTGAGTAAATTGGAAGCATAGGGACCATGGAAGAGGATTGAAGGGGAGGGGAGAGGTAGGGAGAGGAGAAGAGAAAAATGTATAGCTCAATGAAATAAAATCCTAATTAAAATTCTTTGAGAGGAAATAATAATAAAAACAGACCTGTGCCAGCATGGCAAAAAAAACCCTCCTACTACCTTTTTGATAACTATATGTATAAAATAACTTAAATGAAGAAGCTAATGCAATTCACTTTCTTTATTAACTTCTCTTTGCTGTTCAAAATATATTTTTATGAGTGCTTGTTCAGTTAAAAAAAAAAAGAGTGCTGGCTGTTCTTCACAAGGCCCTAGGTTCGAGTCACTGCACCCACATGTTGACTCAGACTCCCAGCACACACATAGTGGCTCACAGCCATCTATAAGTACAGTTCCAGTGATTCAACACCCTCTTCTGGCTTCCACAGGCACTGATCACACACATGGTCTATAGACATATACACAGGCAAAAAACTTAGTTAATTAATAAAAATACATTATCTTATGTGGATGAGATAGTATACACCTGTAATACCAACACTGGGAGGTGGGGGCAGGAGAACCAGGAGTTCAAGGTTATCTCTGGTATCACAAGTTCAAGGCCTTGAGACTCTGTGTCATATACACACAAATGTATGTTATTTTATTTAACCTTCACAAGCTACCCAAAATGAGCATTATAAAATGTCACTACCAGCTAGGTATATTGGCTTACACTTTTGGTTCCAGCACTGAGGACATAGAGACAGGCTGTGGGCTAGCTGGTCTACACAGAGAAATTCAAACCAGTCAAGGGCTACAAGATGAGAGCCTGTCCCAAAAATGTTAAACACACACACACACAAAATTCTAATAAGCACACTGAAGTATTATTCTGTCCTATGTGAACAGCATACCCACATTATATAAATAGTATCTGTCATTAGCAACCTACTAGCTGTCTCCTGGTTATTGAATAGTTACTGAAGCATTGTAGCACTTGTGTAGAACCCGTTTTATTAATCTGCGTTCCCAAAATGTAAAAGTGTCATGATTGCAATTCAGATATGACAGAGAGATGACATACGTGCTTCTTCTAAGGAAAAGGAAGAAAGTTCTTGATTACACAGATAGAAAAAATCATATGCTAAGCTTTCTAAGATCTACAATAACAACAAATCTTTTATTCACAACAATGTAAAGGACAAAACAGAAAATTGTGCTGGTTTTGCTGTCATACCTCAAAACTACACAGGACATGACAATGCTTAGCTAAGAAAAAACATTCAATCTGTATTCAAGTGTTTGTACAGGGGGCCAATGGTGGCACATACAATGTTAGGTAATAGCGGTGGTTTCTGACCTCCACTGGGGCTCTTAAAATATATTCCCAAAGTACAAGGAGTGACTGTTACACTGGGAATTTCTTCTTTAGAAGTTTGTATTTTCTTTTCCATTCTCTTCTTCATTTCTTTTTCTTTCTTTCCTTTCTTCCCTTCTTCCCTCCCTCCTTGCTTTTAATACTGAGGATAAACTCAGGGCTTAACAAATGCTGGGCAGAATTCTACACCTACACTCTCAGCCAATACTGCTCATTTCCAAAGTTTGTGTGTTTGTTTTGAGACAAGTTTTCATTGTTCATACCTGGCTGGGTTGGTACTCACAGAGGCTGGCCCTAAACTCACAGAGATCTACCCAACCCTGCCTCCTGAATACTAAGATTTAAGGCATGTACCATTACACCTGGCTCAAAAATCATCTTTTTTATTTTTCTTATGTATCTGTATCTGTGTCTGGTTATGTGAGGATGAGTGCAGGTATTTTCAGAAGCCAGAGGCCTCACATTCTGCTGTAGCTGGAGTTACAGATGGGTGTGATTTGCTCAACATAGCTGCTGGGAATATAATTTGGGCCTTCTGCAAGAGCAGTATTTACCACTAAGCCATTTCTCCAGCTTCTCAAAATTATTTTTAATTAACTCTACAAAAGATTCACGAAGTGTTTTGTACATAGTCAAGAGTTGTTGCAAGTCACTTACGGGAAAGTAGGTTTCCACAATCTCAAAATTTTGAAATCCAATTATAATCCATACCAAGAGGGTAGCAATGGAAATCAAGACGATAAAAGGAACAAAGTAGCCACTGAGTTGGTCTGCGAACTGCTGGATAGGAGCCTAGAATTCAGAATAATAATAATAATAATAATAATAATAATGAGTATCTTGAAGTCTTTTTTCTAATACTGAATACAGGATAGATTTGGGAGTTAACATAGACAGAAATATTTTAATAAATTCCACATGAATGTAACTAGGTCAAAAGAAAATACACATCAAGATTCATACTAGAAAGCTTTAAAGAAAACACCTCTGTTTCTCCTAGGGACTAGGTTACCTTTGATGTTTGTGCCTCCTCTACAAGTTTGACAATCTGAGAAAGGGTTGTGTCTGCTCCAACATGGGTAGCTTGGATAAGGAGGGATCCATTCTGGTTAATGGAACCTGCGATCACGGTGCTGCCAGGTTTCTTAGCCACAGGCATTGCCTCCCCTGAAGGAAGAAAAAAAAAATCAGAGAACAAAAATGATTACTATCCTCTTGAAAGATGCTTGTTCATTCACTGTAAACAAACACCTAGAAAACACATTCCTCTAGAACTAGAATCTGGACACTTGCAAAGGTAAAAGTCATCCTTCCTTCTTCCTCATCTCAGTTTTAGGTCAAACATAGGGATATAGACTTTGAACTGGAAAGGCTGACCATGTTAGCACTTGTTGACAGATACTTTAGGAGCTTCATTCTGCGGCTAGATCAGAAGTTCTCAAAGGGCATTTCAAAATGTGGGAGCATGTTGTTCTCTGTAACAGTGGATAGGAGTAGGGTGCTTAGTAGGCCAGGGTCAGTGTCACTAAATTATACTACATAGCTTAAGATACAGAATTAAAACTTTTCATCCAAACTGCAATAGCACACCACTGTGAAACAAGAGTCAGGAATTAATAAACTCAGCCTCTGCTAGGACTACCAGATGTGGGAGAGGTGTTATTTTGATTCTGATCCACACTGGACTCTGTTGGTCAAGATTTCTAAACACCTTCACAGTCCCGCTTTCTTCAAGCTGCCCTGATGTGGAAAACTTAGAGCTCTGGCCTACCTGGGACTACATCAGCTGCTAAGGCAGGAAAACAGAACATTTATCTGACCCGGGAAATTTGCCAAAATCAACCTGGTTCTACAAGGCACTGAATAACTTTATCCTTGTGCACTATAGTCCTTAGGAATCTTCAGTGTGGGTGATAGAATGATGGTTCAGCAGTCCAATTACCAGCAAACTGAATACTCATATGAATAAAATAAAAATCAATACATCTTTTAAAAAAAGAATCTTCAATGTTTAGTTTTCAACAATGTACCTAAAAATATAGTAAACCTGAGGAAATTGAAGGCATTCTTTAAAAAACTCATATTCTTTGCTCATGATTTATACATATATTGGTTCTGCTTTAGTGTCTGCTTTTCATGATCACTTTGGATTCACATTGTTTTCATGCCATGATCCTCTGAAAGAACGTACCTGTGATGAGGGACTCATCTACCATAGAATGTCCTTCAATAACACGGCCATCCACTGGAAATTTGCCTCCTGGAACCACCTTAATTATATCTCCACGCTGTACAAGTTCCACATCTACTTGTTCTTCACTGCACACAAGTTAACACAAAAAGCGTCACATGGCATCTGCTTCTTGGTTGGTCTAACTGCCACACATACAACTTGGAGATCAGCCAAGCTTATAGCTCCATAATTACTATCAACAGAACCTAGAACAAATATTTATGCTAGCAACAACTATCTGTATTAGTTTTACTCACTGGTACTAATGAACAAAGTCTTGGCTCAAAGCAGACATTCTAAATATTTATTCTATAGTCACTGAATAAGTAATCTAGCATTTGGGAAGTGGAGACAGGAGGATTCTGAGTTCAAAATCATCCTGGGCCATATACAGTAAGTTCAAGATCAGCCTGTGTTAGTTGAGACCCTCAGTAGTTATACATAACTGCCATCAGGTATCTTACGTTTCTTTTTAAATAGAACAGCTCCTTCATTCCTTATTTACTTACTTCCTCCTTCAATCAAAGGAGGAATTACTAAGAGAAAAAAAAATAAAGTAAGTACTCAGTAGCTGAGCACTTACTTGGCATACTAAATGACTTCATGCTGTTTCCTAATACCAGAAAAAATCCTGGAGCCAGAGCCACAAAGCAAGACCTTAGGTCACAATATAGGGATGCTAAGAGATTGGCCTATGTACTCTCAAAGCTATGACCAGGGGGCTGGAGATGTGGCTCAGTGGTTAAGAGCACTGGCTGTTTTTCCAGAGGACTTGGGCTCAATTCCCAGCACCCACATGGCAGCTGACAACTGTCTGTAACTTCAGTTCCAGGGAACCTGACACCCTCATACAGACATACATGCAGGCAAAACACCAATGCACTTAAAAATAAGTAAATACTAAAAGAAAAAAATAGGCCAGGTGGTGGTGGCGCACGCCTTTAATCCCAGCACTTGGGAGGCAGAGGCAGATAGAGTTCTGTGAATTCAAGGCCAGCCTGGTCTACAGAGTAAGTTCTAGGACAGCCTAGACTGTTTTACAGAGAAAAACCTGTCTCAACAAAACAAAAAAACAGAAAACCAAAAAGAAGAAGAAGACATGATTACCCCTGTTCTTCCTGCTTCATCTTCCAGAATGTTGGGATTACAGGTATATACCAACACACATTGCCTGAATATGTCTTTTTATAAAGAAATAGTGTAGAAAATTTACCACTAAAACTACATCAGTGGGATTTCCTATTGCGACCACAGAAAGAAAGTTGAAACAGCTAGAAGTAAAGTATAATAAAATGGGGAAAAAATAAAATGGGGATAACTGCTAAATCTGAGAGGTAGATTATGTGGGGTTATAACATTCCTTACTTCTGGATACAGCTCAAAATACAGTAGGCTGGCTCAGCAGGTAAGAGTGCTTGCTGCCAAGCCTAACAACCAGAGTGCTAACCCTAGGGTCCACACGGAAGGAGGAAACTCCCGCAAGCTGTTCTCTGACTCCCACACATGTGCCATGGCATGTGTGTACTCACCACAGTAAAATTAATGAATAAAATGTTTAAAACAAGTTACAAAAGGAAATGAAGATAAATACCTCAGGAGGAGATTTTCAGAGTTAAGAGTTACAATAGTTGCTTCTGTTGCTTGTAGTGAAATTAGCTTTGCAAGAGCTTCTGAGGTTTTGCCCTATAAGTTAAAGCACAATAATGATACTAAGAAAGAAAATGCTCAAACCATAAAGTTATAATCTTTAACATTCACTCAAACATCAGCTTAAGAAAAACATTTGATCAGAAAAAAAGTTTGCACTGGAATATGGATATCTTACAAAAAGCATTTTAAAAGTACTAAGTATACTTTATGAAGAAATACAATTATTAGAAAAATATCAGGAATCTAATTCATACATGAGCAAAAGATCCTTCAAGAGGGAATATACTCAATATAGGGGGAATGTTTAGTCAGAAACACAAACTAAAGCCACCTTATAATTGCACTTAACATCTAGTATCTTAGGAGGAGTTAGATAAGATGCAATGCTGAGGATGCTGTGGTCAAAACCACTGTGCTGACAAACTCTCTCTGGCAAAATATCCCACAGCTTATAGCATGAGACCGTGAAAAGATATATGCCCTTTAATACCTCAATCATACCCTTTTTTTACTCCTAAGGTAATCAGCTCAGAGGAGATAACTATTAGACATGAATATGTTCAGTGTAGGATTATCTAAAACAAAAATTTGGGGGAAAAACGTAATTGAGAAGAAAACTAGAATGGTTTAGTAAATGAGAGCACAGTGACTTGACAGAAATAGGAAGTGATTGTCTAGACTGTAGTAAGGGAAAAAGCGTACAGTGCTTTCTACTCTACTAAACATAAAGTTCCAGGGAACAGGGTTAGAACTGACTTTTATCTCAGCATGGGAGCACAGATGGACTTTGACATCAGTTTAAGCCACATGACCAAATCAATTCTCAGTTAATAATCTGATATGATATATAAGTACTTCTCAAATGTCTCTCATAAAGTACCATGGGTATACTATTTTTGGCAGTAATATAAATTTGATATGTTTCCTGAAGATACTGATAAAACAAAAATGATTAACTGCATAAGTCAATACATATTTCTAATAAGCTGTCTAGACAATATTAAGGTCTTTGACTGATCCAATATTTTCACAAATGACAGCTTCCTTACTTTACCTTTGCTATATGTTCCAGCCATCGACCTAGGGCAATAAACACAAACAGCATAGGAGGCGTATCAAAGAAGGTAATAGGGTTCACTTCAGCTCTCTCATACATTGCGACTAGAAGAATAACCAGAGAGTAGGCAAATGCGATGGTAGTTGCCAGCACAATCAACACATCCATATTTGCTGTCTTATGCTTCAGCGCTTTGTAAGCCTGAATGTAGAAGTACCAGCCTCCACAAAACTGTAATAGAAGAGTGATTTCCTTAGACACTGAAATTCATATGTATACTTAAATAAACTTAGCATAAAGTATCAATGTTTACATCCTTTGCCTTTCAACTAATCCATAAACACTAGGAGGATTTTTTTATTTGTTGTTATAGAGCCTCGTAGGTATCTCAGGTTGGCCTTGAACTTGACGAGAACTTCCTAGTCTGTTTCCCAACTCCTAGGATTATAGGCATGTACCACCACACCTGGCTGTAAAGGGGAAATTTTGAGCTGGAGCAAGTTTGCATTTTAGAAGAGTTATATGCAAAAGAAGGGCTTCAAATTGCTGTGCAAGACACTAGGAACATCCTCTACAAACCAGAGGCTACTTCCTCCCATAAGGAAAGACAAATAGCTATTGAATTTACTTTTTGAGACTAAACAAGTAAGCTAGGAAACGAATTTATAGACTTTGGAAATGGCTTTTGTAAATATATGACACTTAGCCCCTTTCCAAAAGTCAATCACAAGCCATGGGTTCTGTTGGGAAGTATAACAGGAGAGCTTGTCTTTCATTAGTGCAATTGGTATTAATTAGTTGCCAGCACTATTGCCTTTTGTTTTGCTTTGGGGTTTTTGGTGGTGCTAAGATTGAACCTGGGGTTCTCTGTAATCTACCACTGAACTACACCCCATCCCTCACTTTTAAACCTTTAATGGCGATCAAATAAAGAGAAAGAACTTATTAAATGGTAGTATAACTTTTTTTTTTCTTTTTTCGAGACAGGGTTTCTCTGTGGTTTTGGAGCTTGTCCTGGAACTAGCTCTTGTAGACCAGGCTGGTCTCGAACTCACAGAGATCCGCCTGCCTCTGCCTCCCAAGTGCTGGGATTAAAGGCGTGCGCCACCACCGCCCGGCTAGTATAACTTTTTATAGTAAAAATTTATCTCAAAATACGAGTAGAAAGTATAAAAAGCAAATAACTAAAGAGTCAGAAATAACTATGAAATTATATATGACAGCAGACAGGAATATCCAGTTTTTAAAAATCAAAATTTTTCTCCACTTTATTGTGAAATAATATCCTCAGGGATTAAATGGAGTATATTAGCTATCTTAATTATTTGTAAAGTACCCAGCATAAAATGACCAACTTCTGGCCATGATCTATTTAACCATGGATAATAACAGTGCCAACAACATTTTGGTTATTTTTTCTTTATCAACAAATATACTAGCCGGGCGGTGGTGGCGCACGCCTTTAATCCCAGCACTCGGGAGGCAGAGGCAGGCGGATCTCTGTGAGTTCGAGACCAGCCTGGTCTACGGAGTTAGTTCCAGGACAGGCTCCAAAGCCACAGAGAAACCCTGTCTCGAAAAAAACCAAAAAAAAAAAAAAGAAAAAAAAAAAAACAAAAAACAAATATACTTGCTAATGTCACTTGCCTGTACAGGTAGACACAATAAAAGAGACAGCAAATTCATAATGGACAGTCCTGGCAGGATCTGATGCTCCAGGAACATAGGGGAACGGATCCTTTCTTCATTACTCATATTCTGATTATGGTGAAAAGTTGCAGGGTGGTGATCCACAACCATCATATATATCATCAGCCCCATTACAGGGATACAGAAAAACAGGCTCACAAGGAACGACCTTTTCCATCTTATATGGGAAACATTTAAAGAAAAAAAGCACATTTTGGTGAGTACCTAAAAGTTAAATATTCTATGTACTACAGAGAAACCCAGATTGTAACCATCTCACCCAGTGTAAGAATGATATCATGGGGCTGCAGAAATAGCTCAGCAGTTAAGAGCTCCTATTGCTCTTGCAGAGGACCGAAATTCAGTTCCCAGTACCCATGTCAGCTCACTAGCACCTATAATTCCTGTACCAGCAGGCCCCATGCCCTCTGTGCAGAATCCTGCATACATGTGGTATACATTCACACATATACATATTTTTTTTAAAAAGTAAATCTTAAAAAATGTTATAGCAAAACTGACATGCTAACAGGATGTCAAATTTCTAAAAGAAGTTGAAATGCTTTTTATTAACAATTCCAAAGTACTTACTGTTTTATTTCTCGTTTATGATCTAAGTGACTGGCTGACCGATCTTTCTTGACCAAAGAAGCTTCAAAACCTAAGCTCTAAGGAAATTCATAAGAAAAATGTCATTTCACTCAATGCAGAGATACTCTAAGCCATGCTGTTACCACTTAGAACAATTCAGTTCAATTCCTGAGTAAAAGTCATTCTGGGGAACAGAAATATAAAGCTGTCCAGAGTTTCCTGCTCTTGAGTACTTTGGTTTCTAAATTAATAGCTCATTGATTTTAGCTACTGTCTATTCTGCTCCTCCCAGACTAGCAATTTCACTCAAGTGCAATAGAGGTTTTCACCGGCAGTGCAGAAAAGATAGCACTACATTACATACATTGACCAAGGCCTTGCCTACATAGTTTTCATTCTTGTTCCATCATAAAAAGAACATGAATAAAAATCCTTTTCCCCAATGCAACTAGTATAAAAAGAGAACTACACCCAAGATGCACACACAGACAGTTATAGACACCATGTTTTCAATTGCTAGGGAGACAGCTACCATCATTAAGCTGTTAACAGTGTAACACGGTAAAAAAAGAGCAAATGAGTCTGGGGGCAGAGTGATCAGGATCAAGTTGATGGGATTCAACAAGTAAGTTCTCAGGTTGTTTCACCTCTGAAATAAGATGGTAGCTCTGCTGTGAGAATCCAGAACTGAAGCTTGGTAGCACTATTGAGTACCTTCTGAGAGTGGCTAGGGTAGGACATCAGTAATGCCTGTTTCACAGGTGTCAATGGTATTGCTGCCTAAATGGATAGGGTGTTAACTGAAGTATAATATGCTTTCAATCATCAGAACACCAACTTCGTAGCACACTAAAACTTTGCATTATATATATATATATGCATTATATATGTATACACACACACACATATATATATCTCTGCTTAAGACATACTGAAGAACACAAGATAAATTTAGTACAAATAAAAGGGTTTGGCAGTTGAACTTTAACTTGAAAGTGTCTTTGTTTTATTTTGTTCTGTTTTGCTTTAACAACAAATCATAACACATCTAGTATGATGTTCTAATTTCATAGTGATTAAGTCTTCTTTATATTATAACGTACTTTATATCCATTCCCTAAATACTTTGATTGATAGTTTCAGCTTAAGTCTGCTCACAATTTAATGGTGCAAATGTACCTTTGTCTAAATTTCCCTGATGAAAGCCATGGTGTGGGTGGGGGACAAAATCAGACACACTTACACTAATGTTGTAATGTGAAATAGTCAAAGGGGTTAGAGTCTTTTCATTGTCTATATCTAATATAAATATAAACCAGATGTGATTCCAGGAAGTATTGACTGGAAAGCTAAGACAGAAAAGCAAAGTCACGGCACTTACTTCAATGGTATGGATAATATCTCTGGGACCAATAATTTCTGGATCATATTTAATATGTGCTTTGTTGGTTGCCAAGGCCACAGAGCAGTAGAAGATCCCTTTGTGTTTTGTGAGAGTAGACTCGATTTTATGGACACACGAGGCACACGTCATTCCTCTTACCTGTTTAAAAACAAAGTCTTTGTTATTGTAACTATCCCTTTTCTTCAGTTCATAAGGAGTTAGCACTTCTAACTAAAAGGACTATCATAACACAGGATATCGGTGCAATTAATATATTTTGATTTGATCATTAGAATCTTGTTTTTCTGAGGGACTGCCACCTCTTTTTAAAAATTATTTATTATGTCTACAATAATCTGTCTGTGTGTATGTCTGCAGGCCAGAAGAGGGCACCAGACCTCATTACAGATGGTTGTGAGCCACCATGTGGTTGCCAGGAACTGAACTCAGGACCTTTGGAAGAGCAGGCAATGCTCTTAACCACTGAGCCATCTCTCCAGCCCTACCTCTGATGTATTCTCAGGGGTAATAAAAAGAACTGGGTCTGAAGACAACTGTACTAAGCTACACATATACTAAAAGCCATGGAGTGCTACATTGTCAGAGTAGTTTATTCAGTATATGTGAGTCATATCTTATCTTGATAAAAACTTAATAAAGAAAAAAGAATTCTATTTTTTGTTGTGTACATACATATATGGTGTGCATGTGTAAGTGTTTATGTGTGGAAAGTTGTGCATGCGCACAAGCGTGTATGTGTGTGTCTGTGTCTGTGTATGTCTAAATGCATACACATGCATGAAGGCCAGAGGGTCAAACTGGATATCTTACTTTATTACTCTACTTTATTCACTGGGATTAATGAAACAGCATCTGTAGCTGAACACAAAATTCACTCTTTTCTGGCTTCCAAGGGCACCCTAATACATGTGGCATATATTAAAGTGTATGCACACACAAATACAAATAAAACTTTTAAAAATTATGTTATGTGTATAGGTGTGTTTTGCCAACATATATCTTTGCATCACGTGTGTATGGTGCCCTTGCAAGCCAGAAGAAGGTGCCAAATACCCTGGGATTAGAGTTACAGATGGTTGTGAGCCTCTATGTAGGTGCTGAGGTTTAAACCTGGGTCCTCTAGAAGAGCAGCCAGTGTTCTTTCTTACCTGCTAAGCCATCTGTCCAACCCACTTAGAAACTTTTGAGTAAATAAGGGCTAGAGAGATGGTTCAACAGTTAAGAGCACTTGCTGATCTTACCTAAGACCCAAATGGGTTAACATAACTGCCTGTAATTCCAGTTCCAAGGAATATGACATCCTCTTCTGGCCTCCTGAAGATACCTGCAGGCATGTTCAATATATACAGAAACACACACATATGTATAAATAAAAATACTTTAAGTAAGTAAAAAGTTAAGTAAATGCCTCTAAAATTCCTCCATAAAAGCAAGAAAAGGTTTTTAAATTGTCTTAACCAATTTGTTTTTCAACTTGTAGATATCCAGGAAGCATTTATTCAAAACCAAATCAGGAATTTTGATTAAAAAAAAAACAGCAAGCTGTGTGGCATTACAATCTGTTGCATTCTCTTCTCTTCCTCTCCATTCTGTGGGAGGGAACTAAGAGTCCACAACGATGAAGAAAAACAACAGTGTATCCATTGGACACCACAGAACAAAGAGCTCATTCAGAGCCTCCTTTCCAGAGAACTGAGCATTTCACCTGTCAGATGGACCTTGGAAATAGCCCCTGCAAAAATGTCTGCCCTGAATGGATGGCTGGAATTCACTGAGCGCAAAAAAACTCCTTCATGAAAAACATTTCTTAGCATGCAATGGTTTCATTATTTAGGGGAAGTAGACACAAGTTCCCATTCCCAATCAAGAAGCTATTTCCAATTAACAACCATTCACAAAGAAAAAACTAGATTCTTCAAGAGTCTCCGAGTATCCAAACCCCACTTAAGTGCAGGCCCCATGCCCAGCAGTAGATAGCCAAGACAAAACAAACTCAAAAGTAGTTTTGGAGATTTGTTGTCTCATATTGCTTTGTTTAGACTTTCTTTTGTATATTATGGTTTAGTACTTTGTGTTTTTATGGGTTTGTGTGTGTATATATGCGTGTCTGTTTCTGTGTGTACAAGTTTATGCCCTTTTCATGCTCTTTATTAGTTTTTTGTCCTTTCATTCATTTTGTTTTATTCTTGCCTTTTCTATTTGCTTGTCTGTTTTCTTAAGAGAAAAAAGAGTTGGAAGGGTAGGAAGGATCTGGAAGCAAACAAGGGAGGGAAAACCATAATCAGAATATATTGTATAAAGATAACTTTAATTAATAAAAATAAATATATTTTTGTTTTTCAATTTTTATTTTTATTTACTTCATTAGTTCTTTGAGAATTTCGTACAATGTATTTTGATAATATCAACCTCATCTCCCACAATTCTTCCTATATCCACACCCCCTTCCCTACCCAACTTTTTGTGTCCTCTTGTTTAATTTTTTTAAACCCATCAGTTTCAATTTTTTTCTTTACACTAGAGTTACTTTATACAAAGTTGGTTTATCTTTTTCTTTCATTTCCCTCCTTTCCCTTTCCTTGAGACAATGTTTCACTATGTAGTGCAGGCTGACCTCAAACTCCCAGGAATCAGGAATCCTATCTCTGCTTCCCAAATGCTGAAATTATGAGCATCCACAACCGCACCCCACTATTTTTAATGCATTTATTTACATATGATGTACGAGGATGACTTTACAGAGTCAGCTGTCTCCTTTCACCATGTAGGTCACAAAGACAAACTTCTGGTCATCAGACTTACTGGCAAGCACCTTTACTAGCTGAGTCATCTTGCAAGGAGCCACACCTATTTTTGGTTTTTAAAAAGATAATAATTCCATTCCATGCTTGAAGACTGCCATTAAGCCAAAGCCTTCTATCTTTTACTTTCCTTCATTTTCATTATATGCCCTATTTTCCAAGGTTTTAGTTACCTATATCTATAACAATTTTTCTCTGAAAGCCTCTCCAAGTTTCTGTTAGAAGTCGGTTAATCATACAAAAGTTCCTACTTACAACAAGTTCCAAAACGCCATCCCCTTCATCATCATTTTCCATCACCATGGCTCCAAATCCAAGCTCTCGGATAAACTCTGCTATCATTGGGGGTTGAATAACAGCTGGGTTATATCTTACTTCTGCTTTGCCGGCCATCAGGGCCACAAGTACAGAATATATTCCTGAAAACATTGGTAAGAAAAACAATGCAGGTAATAAGTTTTACCAAAAACATAATGATGTTAAAACTACTTTTCATATATTTTAATTGACTGCAAAAGTATTAAAGAAAATTTGAAGAAATTTACTACTTAATTTTTTTGAACACTGCCTGGCCCATTAGTTCCAGCCTCTTATTGGCTAGCTCTTACATATTGATCTAACCCATTTCTAATATTCTGTTACTACTTAATTTTTTATACAAGTCTTAAACTGAAACAATTTCAAACTGTTTTCAAAGGAGGCCTTAATTTCTTAAACTTATTCTATAAAGTTTAAAATATATATACTTATACATACATATATATATATATATGGGACAGCAACATGTTTCACCCTCACTGAGATTAAACTATTATCAATAACATTTGGCTCACCTGTTTTTGTTCAAGGAAGGGTCTCACTATGCAATACTAACTGGCCTGGAACCTGCTATACAGACCAGGTTAGCCTTGAATTAGAACCCACAGAAACCTGCCTGCCTCTGTGTCCCAAGTACTAGGATTAAAGATATGTACCACTACCCCTGGATCATCCTGTTTTTTCTGAAACAGGGTTTCTCTGTAGCTTTGGAGTCCATCCTGGAACTAGCTCTTGTAGATCAAGCTAGCCTCTGCCTCCCAAGTGCTGGGATTAAAGGTGTGCGCCACCACCGCCCAGCTCTATTTTATTTTTTACAGAAAGAATCTTGCTGTCACTCAAGCTAACATACAAGTCCTAGACACAAGCTGTCTTCCTGTCCCAACCTATCAGATGGCCATGAGCATAGGAGCCACAACAACTGGGTCTTGTTTATCTACATTCTTACTGATTGTACTCCTAGCCCTCTATCCAGATAATGTTGAAGCAAATCCCAAACACTCATTACTTTGCATGCAAATATTTAAATATGAATCTCTAAAATCTCCTTACAAACAACCACATTAGGACAGGGAATGTAGTGGTAGTACAGCTGCTTAGTATGTGTGAGTTTCAATCACACACCACATAAACAACATCTTCATATGTAAAACAATATTTTAAACCTATTAATTTAACAGTTTTGTGTCCAAATTAGGATGAAAATAAGACAGATATATTACAATGAGATAAATCTATATCTTATAAAAATACTTTTAGAAACTAATAAAACCGGGGCTGGGGATGCAGCTCAGTTGGTAGAGTGCTAGCCTAGAACACATGAGACTCTGAGTTGTAGCCCATAAAACTGGGCTTACATTTTTAGTTTTATAGGTACAAAATTATTCAGATGATCAGAGAAAATGTCTGTCTGAAGAGAAGTGGTGATGCACGTCCTTAATCTCAGCACTCAGGAGGCAAAGGCAGGCGGATCTCTGTGGCCTAGTCTACAGAGTGAATTCTAGGCTAGCAAGGGCTACATAGTAAGATCCTGTCTTTTAAAAAAAATGACAGAGAAGAGTAATATAGATGATGCAGAATAAATCTTTGTGTTTCTGTTGAATATACTTAGTAGCCTGGTGAAAACAGAGTATAACTTTTCAAATTTCAAACAGCAGTTATTTTAATTTTAACAAATCTCTGAAGCATAACAAGAGCTCTTTCTAATCTTTTCCACCTCGGGGGTGGTACCGGACAATTGAACACAAACGTCTCAGAGGCTAGACATGGCCCACACACTGCCAATGAGCTGTGCTGTACCGTGGACTTTCACTCTTAGAACCTCTGGGCTTTTTAAGTAATGCAACACAGACTTAATGAGGAGCCTAGTACTCCTTAGTTCCACAGGCTAAGGCCAACAGTTAAGAGGTGGTAAAAAGGATGACAGGGGTTAGCCAAGAGAATTAGCTTAACAAATTCTAAAATGGGGCTGGAATTGTCACTTAATATCCAAGTATGCATTTAGCTTTCTCGAGACCCCAAGAAGACAATTATAACTAGCACTGACATTATCTCTTGAAAAGAAAATTTCTGTAGTACTTCTCAAACAGGAACTGTTCAAACTTTCTCTGCATTCATTTGCCTGTCAACATTCATTTGTTCCCTCCCTCCTTTCCTTCTTTCCTATTCTTTTTTGAAAAAGGATCTCATTATGTAGTGCTAGGTGTCCTGGACCTGGCTATGCAGACCAGGCTGACCTCAAATTCAGAGATCTGTGTGCTTCTGCCATTCTTTTCCTTTTTACTGAATCACACAAAGCCTTGACTGCAGTCAGGAAAAGTGGAGGCTGAAATGAATATTGCACAAATAACCAAATGAAGGCACAATGAACCAAAGATATATGTCTTACATTTCACAAAATAATCTTCTAGTCTTATTATAAAAGATGATGTGCTAATTACACTTGAAATAATTTCCTCAATTTCCAGGAATGCTTGTCACATTAATCCTTACTTCCTTAACTAGCTCTTGTGAGTAACATCTACCATCAAGACATCAAGGGTTAGGTCAGCACCAAACGTAAGACTTTGGTCTCATTAAACATAATCACATATCTATGCGGTTAACTAAGCTACTGTGCTATACTGAAACGTCTATAAATATGAATGTAAATTTGAGCTAAAATAGCTGAGTGACTGAAGAAAAACTGTGGTGCTGATTTTTGAAGATTCTGTAACCTGAAGTGAAAAGACACGCTACTAAGCAACATGGACTTCCTACCACAAGGGAAGATCAGAGGTCAAACTGTTTCAAGAGACAAATATGGCTGGGCTCTGGTGCTTTATATAGGTAAGACAATAGCTAACTCATATCATTATCACTTTTAAGGAAAACTTTAACAAAAAATGTAGTCTCTCATAGTCCATGATAGCCATGGTTCATAAAAGTAATGCTTTGCATTTCTTTTGGCTATAAAGTTTTCAGTAAATTTCATTGGCACTAAAATGTGACCATAAGATAAAGGAAATAACACTAACAAAAACTACCAGAAATTCAGAGTTGTTCTGTGCATCGAGGATTATAAGTATGGATACAAAATACAAATGGGAAACAATTTGGAAATAAGTCCATAAAATTACAACATTTAAAAGTGTCTTACCTTCTTCTCGTCTTAGATTCCGCTCAATGTTTGCTACACAAGAAGCACAAGTCATTCCAGAGACCTGTATGTAACACTTGCTATGGACTGGTGTCATCACGCTATCTGGCTCATTAGTTGAGGGCAAAAGTGGTGTTTCCAATGAGGGCTGAGCTATCACTACCAATGGCTCATTTGTGTCTGGTGGGAAAAAAAAAGGTTCTTTTCATTTGTGGTATTAATTACTCTCCGGCTGCCACGCTGTCATATGTCACATATGTCACAGTCCATGCCTCCAGACCTGGCAATCCATTCTTTAAAATCAGTAAATTCCTAAAAGCCCTCAACAAATACATTGTTATTACCCTTTCTCAGCAATGACTTTGAATTTCTTTACTGACCACCAAGTGAATATATAAAATTTTAATCATAATTTTTTTAAAGAAAAAAAAAAACAAAAACAAAACCCTTTAGTCATGTCAGATTCTTCTAGCCATTATCTCCAAACCCAACCCCAAGTAGAGACTAATTGGTTACCAGTTCTTATGCTTGTATCTAAGTGGCATTATCATGCTGGCAATTTGTACATTGACATTAAAAGAATTCTTCCTTATCTATGGGATATATTTTTCAGTGGGTGCATGAAAGTAGCAATAGTACCATCACCCTATGATGTGTGTATACACATATATATATATGATACAGTTTAATTTACAAATGAGGCATAGTAAGGGCTTAACAACTGACAATAAAACAGAATAATTATAACAATAAATGCACTGTTAATCATTGAGTCATCTCTCTAACCTCCTCACATGGCTTTTTGTACAGTGTACCACATCCAGGTAGAAACCACCATGTTTGGTCAGCCTTTAGCTTTTTAGGCTCATGATATCCTTAGGCATTTTATACACACTGGTGATAACTGCCACAGGACTCATTTGTAAGAAGCAGAATTTCAGCCTGGTGTGGTAGTGCATGCCCTTAATCCTAGCATTAAGCAGGTAGAGACTGAGGAATCTCTGCGAGTTCAAGGCCAGTCAGGTTGATATAGTTAGTGAGTTTCATACCAGCAAGGGCTACACAGTAAAACCCTATCTCAAAAAAGGTGGAATTTCAGTAACTGTGAGGTTTTTTTTAAATATTTATTTATTTATTTATTTATTTATTTATTTATTTATTTATTTATTTATTTATTATGTATACAATATTCTGTCTGTGTATGTCTGCAGGTCAGAAGAGGGCACCAGACCCCATTAAAGATGGTTGTGAGCCACCATGTGGTTGCTGGGAATTGAACTCAGGACCTTTGGAAGAGCAGGCAGTGCTCTTAACCTCCGAGTCATCTCTCCAGCCCAGTAACTGTGAATATTTTCTTGTTGCTAAACGCCAAATAAAGAAACAAAATAGGAATATAAAAATATTAGGGATATCAAAGAAAAAATATAATTACCTGGCAAGATAGCATCAAATCCCATGTCTTCAATTGCTTCTCGCAAGGTTTCTGGAGAGGTTAGTAGAGGATCATATTCAACAGTCCCAGTACTATTTGCAAGGGAAACACGGATGGATTTTACACCTGGCTTTTTTGATATGACACCCTCTATAGACTGGACACAAGAATTACAAGTCATGCCATTAATGTTAATCACAGTTTCTTGGGTCAGAGGCTGGCTAACTATGTTCGAAGGCATCTTTTGAAGAGATGAACTGGAGGGAAAGCTGTAGGTATTTTCAACTTCATTTGCAATACTAACTCTGTATTGCCCTGGCGAAACAGCCTCTATTGCTTTTCTCAGCGTTTCTGGAGTGACTGAGCTTGCATTGTACTTTATAATGGCTGACCTATTCTCTAAAGAAACGACTGCACTGCTTACATACTGGAGTGTAGATAAAGCACTTTCGATATTTGACACACATGATTTACAGTGCATGCCCTCTATGATGAATGTGGCTGTTGAATCACTGGGATAAGATGGGCTCTTCTGCTGTGATCCTTCTTGGGATTTGACTGGTGTATTCTTCAGGCGCTCGACATCAATGGTTCCCAATTTGAGGTACTTGGGCTGCTTTTTTATGAAGGCTGGGAAGCCCACAGCTTCAATCTGCTTCTGTATTTCCTCTGCTGTGATCAGATGAGGTTGATAAACAATAGTAGCTTCTTGGTTGTCTAGGGACACTAAATAATAAATAGAAACATATTTAACTTAGTTATTCCTGGGCCACTTCACAATCAATCGCTGTTTCTCCCTCACTCTTCTCAATGCTTTTTCTTAAATACTTTTGTGCTTTTCAGAAAAAGGGACTAACATACATTGGAAAGAAGCAAAAGACATGATCTCCATATTTCTGGATCATCCCAGTAGAAATACATTAGAGGTAAAGAACACCCCAGGAAGCCTGTTGAGGAAGTCTGAACGCCATAAATTGTTACTGCAGCTGCCTCTTCTACTAAACTGAAGTTCAAGACTCTCATAACCTTTCATTATAATCATTAACTTCACTAACATTAATCCTGAGAATATGCTACGCCTCCAACTTCAATGAAGCAGAAAGCAATTGCAGGCCCACGGATCGAAGCTCATGCTTGGGAAGAAAGCAAAAAGTATAAAGATCAAAACACAAAAGAGCTTTACAAAACAAGCAAAAAAAAAAAAAAGAGGAGAGAGAGCAGACAAATTACCTTTAATTCGCTGAACACCTTGCAGCTTCCCAACTTTGCCTTCGATGGTGCTAGTGCACGAATGGCAGGTCATCCCTTCCACTTTCATCTTCAGCATGACTTCCCCGCCCTGAGGCGTGCTGTGTTCATCGCATGCTCCTGACTTTTTCTCCTGACTTCCCACGTCTAAACTGAGGTCTGGGACCAGCTCCACAATCTGACTGGCACTCACTAGAGAAGGGATTATGGTTACGACTGCAGTTCTTTGCTGAGGGGAAATCTTAACACCAGTCACACCCTTGGTCTTGAGCAATGTGCTTTGGATATGGTCCCATGGCAGAGCCAGTGGAGCAGTAACAGTCAGAAACACAGTATTGGTTAAAACAGGGAGAGGGCTGGCATTGTGGAGAAGAGCATCAAAGCCCATGTCATCGATAGCTTCTTGGAGGGTCTTTGGAGTCTGAAGTTTAGGGTCAAAAATAATAGTTGCATTTTTTTCTTCCAGTGAAACCTTTTGGAAAGAAATTTCAGAAGTTAGTTTAGCTCAACTATATGACCTAGGAATTAAGAATAACAGGAATTGAGAAGGGGCAGTGGTGACATAGGCCTTTAATTCCAGCATTTGGGAGGCAGAGGCAGGCAGATCTCTGTGAGTTCAAGGCCAGCCTGGTCTACAAAAGGAGTTCCAGGACAGTCAAGGCTATATAGTAAGACTCTTGTTTTTTTTCTTGTTTGTTTGTTTTTTGTTTTTTTTTTTAAAAAAAAAGGAAGAAGAAAAGGAAGAAGATGAATATCAATGATCAAGAACCAAGCCTTCCTGAGCCATCTCATATTCCAAGACTAGCCCCAGGACACTTAGTTCACACACTGGCCTTCCCTGATAAAGACCTCAGCAAAGACCTCTTTTCTGCAGCAGATCAAGACTATTATAGAATGTCCACAACTGGTCAAAAATGCAGAGTACCAATACATACTCATCCCCAATTGATACATCTGCAACACAAATCCTACACCTGAAGCTCAGGGAATATTGCAAGAGAGGGCAGAAAGATCATAAGAGCCAAAAGACCAAGATATCTGCTAAGAGATAGTGTCTTCTATGCATGATAAAGAAGATGAATCCATGAAACCACAACAATATGGTTGTCTAAACAAGACCTCCACAATGACAGTATCAGTTGACATGCTAGTGAAAGTGGAAAAAAAATCTCACATAGTCCCACCCCTAGATGCAGAGATAAAGTCCAATAATGGTTGCTGAGAGATAGAGAATCAGTCTTCTCCAAATGGTGGTCATCCCTAAACATGAGTAATATTAAACGGACTCATTGGTGTGTGTGTGTATGTAAACATGTAGCATTAATAATTAAAGAAGTAAGAGGTCATAAATTTGAGAGTGAGTGGAGGAGGAACATAGGGAGGAATTGGAGAGGGGGACAAAGGGGAAGAAATGAGGTAAATACCTGTACTCATGTGCAAAATTTTTAACAAAATAAATTTAAAAGTAAAATATGTTAGGAAAAGAATATCAATCACACCACATACAAAAAGGATGAAATAAATAACAGCACTAGAAACTAGTAGTTTCTCAACTATGTTTTCACCTTTACTACTCTTGCTGGAAAGAAACACAAATTTTTTTTTTTTTTTTTGGTTTTTCGAGACAGGGTTTCTCTGTAGCTTTGGAGCCTGTCCTGGAACTAGCTCTTGTAGACCAGGCTGACCTCAAACTCCCAGAGATCTGCCTGCCTCTGCCTCTCGAGTGCTGAGATTAAAGGCGTGCGCCACCACCGCCTGGCTAAGAAACACAAAATGTTTTATCCACCCAGAACAATGTGTAGGCCTTCATAACTTTGGTACCAATCAGGTAAGCAAAGTATGTGCATTGACAAGCACACTCTAGAATCTCACCACAGAATACATACTATACTTTCCTAATATATCTTTTCATAAATTACTGCAACATGTCACATTATACGGATTTAAAAGGTTCTACAAGAAATAGTACTGCTACAGAAAATAAAAGGTAGGGCTGAGAGATGGCTCAGTAGTTCAGGGCATCCGCTATACAATCATGACAACCGGAGCTCATATCCCAGCACCTGCATAACAATCTAGGTATCCAGCACACAGCTTTTAGCTCAGCAAAGAGTGGAGGAGAGACAGGAGGATGGTTGGACTTGCTGGCTTCCATAGCTGAGAAAAATGTAAGAAGGAACTTGCCTCAAAAGGAAAGGGGAGAATGTAGTAGATGAGGATGCTCTCTGGCCTTTGAGCACCCATGAGCTCTCACATCCATGTCTATAAAGAAAAAAAAAACCTTTTACAATATAAAATGCAAGTTAATATAAAGTCCACTCCTTTAAAAGTATTAATTAAAGGGTGGAGGTATGACTCAGTGACAGAGTGGATTGCTTTGCATGCACAAGACCCTGGATATAATGCCCTAGATGTAATTCTCAGTAAACACACACACACATACACAGAGGCTGGGCATAAGCCCCATTACCTTCCAGGGTTTTCAGAAGTAGGAAAGTTCTTTGTAGCAGTAATAAGTTATCAAAGTATAAGTAAACAAAGAACAGCTAACATTTACTAAACACTTGTTATGTGTGCCAGGAAATGGGATTCTTAGGTCACAAAGCTGAACATGCCACACTGACATGGATCAACACTAGGACAGAGAATATAGAAGGTGGCTAACCATTGGTCCCTCACACTACATCTCAGAAAAGGCTCCTTGGAGAAAATAATGCCTATTAAAGGACAAAGGGATTCATCACATATAAAGAAACTGCAGACAAATGGAAGCACATTTGTAGAAAAATATGAAGCCTAGGAATGAAAGGATTGCTCTATTATGGGGTCTTACGTCAATAATAGTTTATAATTTACCTTAATGGTAGCAGAGTGTCATAAAAAAGTTACACAGGGGAACGGCATGAGATCTCTATCTTAAACAATCAGTGCATAGAAGATGATGGGCTGGTTGGAGAGATACCAATTAAGAAGCTACTCCAATTGCAACGACAACATAACACAGACTCTGAATTAAGACATGTGCATGAGAAAAAAGGGAACAGAAGCTGCTCCAAGACATGCTTAGCACAGAGAGACCCAGCAACAAATTGAACCAGGGTCTTCTACAAGAGTAGCAGATACTCTTACTGATTCATCTTTCCAGCTTCACACTTTATTTATTTTTATTTTGTGTATATGTGTATTTTCCTACATGTATATCTGTGCACCATGTATATGCTTAGTGTCCATGGAGGCCAGATGATGATGTTGGGTCCCCTGGAACTAAAGTTATAGATGGCTGTTAACTGTAGTATAGGTGCTGGGAATTGAACCCTAGCTCTCTGAAAGAGAATTATGTCGTCCAGGCTGTACTATAATTTGTGCTATGCCTTGAAATATAACACGACTATAGGCTGACCTTGACCTCACAATCTTCCCACCTCATCCCCTGAATGCAGGAAGTATAGGAGTGCATCTCGTTGTGTGGCTTTAATTTTTCTTCTTTTCATGGAAAATATTATATGGCATAATCTAAAACCAATATAAATTATTTTCCCATTCCTGTTGATCATTTATGCTAGTGCTCTCTTCCACAAAAAGCTACCTGGCTAGAGTTATCTGAGCCTTAGAAATCTCCATGCCATGATCATATTTCAAGTTTTTATCAAACTTATTGTTGTCAGTTACAAAGCTAAAGGAAGAAATAAAAAATGAAGTTCATTAAAATAAGCAAAAGGGGGCATCTTAGTGGTTAAAAGCACTGTCTGCTCTCTCAGAAGATCTGGGTTTGATACCCAGAACCAAAATGATAGCTAATAACCACATGGCCAAAACACCCATACACATTTATAAAAATCTAAAAGAAAGTCTAGTTTCTTGAGTTCTTTATATATTTTGGAGATCAGACCTTTGTCTGTTGCGGGGTTGGTGAAGATCTTCTCCCAGTCAGTGGGTTGCCTTTTTGTCTTAGTGACAGTATCCTTTGCTTTACAGAAGCTTCTCAGTTTCAGGAGGTCACATTTATTCAATGATGCCCTTAATGTCTGTGCTGCTTTTAATCTCACTTGCCTGAGGTCCATGGCATTCTGATTGAGGAAACAGATGTGACTGCAGCTTCGTAGTAGTATATTTGCTTAGTCTGCAAGGACCTAGGATAATCCTGAGTGTTGCAAAGAAAAGGCTAAAGGAGAAGAGGGAGAATAGATCACTGGTTGTCAGGGCCTATACAAAAGTCTTAGGCAGTACAGGTAGTTTTCAGGGGTGGGGGTGGTGGTGGTTGTGGTGAATGAATCTGCACATGTATTTCTGCTAGCTCCTACATGGGGCAGAAACCTTCAGGGGTAAACTGCTATATTAACACACCTTCCAACAGTTCTTTCTCGTTCTTTTCAGCTAAAACTTTATGATACAAACTGAACATGCCCAGAAGCATTCCTTCTCCTGATTTTCAGAACATGTGCTCCACTACTTTAGGCTAATCATGCCCCAAACTTAGCCTATTATATTTCCTTCTTAAATTATGACCTTAAATTCATCATAATCAGGATTGTACTACTTAGCTGAGCATGCTTAACAATGGGCCAACCCCTGAATGAAAATATGCAGGCTTCCTGAATAAAAAGCCTCAAGCTTCCTTAGTAAGCACTACTTTGGAAATAATTACCCCATCACCTTCCCTGCTGTAGGTAATAAATCTTTCCTCACTCCTTTATATTTAGCTGTGCTTGTTTTATCTTTTGTACCCAACCAAATGGGAACCTAGTCTATTTGATTACATTCACAAAATGTAAATGTACATTTAAAAATAACATGTTTTAACATTCACAATCAATAGCAAGTGCAAAACTCTAATTTTAATGCAAAAACTAAAAGTTCTAATTATTATACACCTAAAAAGGATCAATGTTGTTGAATGGCAATTTTTTAGGCAGGGTATATCTATGGCTCACACCCATTTCAAGCTCCAAATGTTCCCTCCTCAGCCTTCTGAATGCAGGAATTACAGGTATGTGCCTCCACATCTGGTTCTACATGACAATTTCTTAAAATCAAAAATTCAAATAAGGTTAAAAATTCAGTAACTCAGTTTCCCTCCCTATAACTGAAGCGCTTACAATGGGTAGTACCTGTGACATCATATATAAAACATGTCTATCACTGATGAAGATTCTTGCACAGCCCTATTGTGGGGACTACTACATATAAGTTTCATTACATCATAGCTAATATATCCTTTTAAATGTTTTGTTACATTTTTTGCTTATGAGTCAGGGGGTCTACATCGTGAGTTTGAGGCCAGCCTGGACTTCATAAAACCGTGTCTCAAACAACAATAATAAATAAAAAGTAGTATTTCCAAAAAGTAGCATTTCCCCATATTATTCATTCTGCAGATGAGGAAGACATGTTCTTATTTAGTTACTTCTATTTCTATGTTTTAAAGCTAGATGAGCATGCTTAGCACAAATCACTTTGGGGTATGAGCACTCAACTTATAATGAAAAGACTTTAGAAACCTCAAGTATCAAAGGAAGCAAAACTCACAACCCCTTATTTTCTTTTAAGAAGAAAGCCACGCAGGAGCTCAGAATCATCAAGGACAGTACTGAGTGCCAAAACCTTGGGTAGGAAGCTAAGCTGGTATTTATTTACCTAACAAATATTTACTGAGTGTCCATTATGTGCCTGGCATTGTACTGGCTGTTAGAGATACAATAGTAAAGCAAGCCAGGCAAGGCTGTGCAGAGATGGAAATTGCTGGTAGCAGTGTGATTCTTTGCCTGAGCAGCTCTCCTTTCACATGCCCCCCTCATCCCTAAATCATCACCTTCAACTCCCCACACTGTTCCAATGTTTCTACATCATTTTTCATTAGGAATCAATGCTGTCATTTTATTCTTAGAGAAACCATTTTCGATTATTTCAAGAGTCCCTCTGAATGTAATCAGAACAGCCTACAGATCATAGGCACAGGAAGCACTGAAGACAGAAGAGTATAAACTAGTTAGCAGCAGACGGCAGTGGGAGAGAAGAACAGGAAGTAAACTAATGACACCCTGTGATCTTAGCAACAGCAGGTGTGCCAGCGCCCACCTATAATCTGAGCACTCAGGAAGTGTCTGCCAACAGGAAGGTCAGAGCTCCAAGGCCATCTTAAACTACATGCTACACAAACACACCTCCACCACCACAACCATAATGTAGAGAGGTTGCTAGCTGTTCACATAATTTATATTAGTGCTTATAATTTTCTGTGTCTCTTGAAATGTTAAACATGAAATCCAGACACTTGAGAGGCTAAAGCAGAAGGATCAATGCAGGTTTGAGTCTAACCTGGAATACACAGTGAGTCCCAGGTCCAGGTCAATCTCGGTTTTACACAGTGAAACTCCATTCAAAAAGGGAGGAAACAACCCAGATGTAGCATATGTCTCTACATAAAACATCTATGTAAACTGTATAAATATGTGGTTTGTATCTTCTATTCTTAGACAATATAAAAAGTGAAAACCTTGGAAGAATAATCCCACCTCTCAGTTTCCTGAGAAGACCAGAGAAAATATTCCTTTTTAGCTCTACTTTTCTGTAAGAGTTTAAAATTGTGCCAGCAAAATGGATTAGTGGATAAAGGCTCTTACCACCAAGTCTAACAACCTTAGTTTCAGTCTCAGGATCCATATTATGAAAGGAGAGAACCAAATCCAACAAGTTATCTTCTATAATATCCTTGCATGTGTGTCTCTCACACACACACACACACACACACACACACGATGGAAGGAAGGCACCCAGGCAGGCAGACTGGCTGGCGGGCTAGCTTTAAGAAGCTAAAATTTTGAGCTGGAGAGATGGCTCAGCAGTTAAGAAGACTGGCTGCTCTTCCAGAGGACCTGGGTTCAATTCCTCGCACTTATATGGCAGCTCATAACTGTCTATAAGTCCAAAGTCTTGATACCCTCACATAGACATACATGTAAAGAAAACACCAATGCAAATAAAAATAATTTTTAAAAAAGCTTTAAAACTAGGACCAGAGAGCTGAGCGGTTGAGAGCACTGTCTGCTCTTGCAAAGGACTCAGGTTTGATTCCCAGAACCCAAGTGGTGGCTTACAACTCTTTGTAACTCCAGTTTCAAGTGATCTGATGCTCTTTTCTGGCTTCAGTGGGCACCAGACAAGCACGTGGTGCATATGCACACATAGACAAATCACCCAATCACATAAAATAAATAAAAGTGTTCCCATAAAATTCCAATGTTTCACAGTCAACAAGGAGGATGTAGTTGGACTTTCCTTTAGGCTCACAAATAACATGGAGATTTATTGTTAGTTATGAAAGTTTGGCCTTAGCTTAGGCTTATTCCACTAGCTCTTATAACTTACATTAACCCATTTATTTTAATCTACATTCTGTTCTCTTTATACTGGCAATGTTGCTTCCTCTGCATCTGGCAGCCGACTCTGCCTTTCTTCTTTCCAGAGTCCTCTCTGTTCCCGGAAGTCCTGCCTAGCTATTGACCATTCAGCTCTTTATTAAACCAATCAGAAGGTGCCTTGGCAAAAACACATCTTCATAGTGTAAACAAATAATCCAGAATTGAAGGGTTCTAGGTAACTAGTTTGTAAAAGAAGAGCCATCATAATTAAGATTAGGATCCTTATAAACAAGGACCCAGAGAACTCATATGAAGAGTCAATCACTTGAGGATATAGTAAGTTTGTGGTGAGACTAGGCTACATACAGAAACCCTGTAAACAACAACAACAACAATAATAATAGCAGCAAGACATGGTGGCACATGCCTGTAAATTCAGTACCTGAGAAGCTCAGGCAGGAAGATTCTGAGTTCTAGGTCAACCTGGGCTATATAGCTATATGCATATAGAATGAGACCCTGTCTAAAAATGAATAGATACATGAAATAATTTTCTTTTTTTTCTATTTTTTTTAGTTCTTTTTTTTTATTTATTAAAGATTTCTGCCTTCTCCCCGCCACCACCTCCCATTTCCTTCCCCCTCCCCCATCAAGTCCCCCTCCCTCGTCATCCCTAAGAGTAATCCGGGTTCCCTGCCCTGTGGGACGTCCAAGGACCACCCACCTCCATCCAGGTCTAGTAAAGTGAGCATCCAAACTGCCTAGGCTCCCACAAAGCCAGTACGTGCAGTAGGATCAAAAACCCATTGCCATTGTTCTTGAGTTCTCAGTAGTCCTCATTGTCCTTTATGTTCAGCAAGTCCGGTTTTATCCCATGCTTTTTCAGACCCAGGCTAGCTGGCCTTGGTGAGTTCCTGATAGAACATCCCCATTGTCTCAGTGTGTGGGTGCACCCCTGCAGGCAAATGGACGGAAATAGAAAACACTATCCTGAGTGAGGTGAGCCAGACCCAAAAAGAGGAACATGGGATGTACTCACTCATATTTGGTTTCTAGCCATGAATAGGGGACGTTGAGCCTATTATGCGTGATCCTAGAGAAGCTAATTAAGAAGGTGAACCCAAAGAAAAACATTTAGGCGATGAAAGGAGACAGAGACAAAGACCCACATTGGAGCACCGGACTGAAATCTCAAGGTCCAAATCAAGAGCAGGAGACAGAGCACGAGCAAGGAACTCAGGACCGCGAGGGGTGCACCCACACACTGAAATAATTTTCTTATACATAAGTCACTTTGTGGTATTTTCCTATAGAAGCTTGAACAGACTAGGCAAAGGTGTTCCAGTGCCATGAAAGCTAAATCAACCACCCAGGATGCTTAGGGGGAAAATGAAAGAGGTTTCAAATGCAAATGTATATAATTCCATAATCTACAAATGGTTAAGATACATAAGCTCCATCTTAATGAAAACTAAAATTCTATGCTTGTAATATGGAGCAACATATGGCTTATATATATAAACAACTGAAAAACATGAAATATTTCTAGTGTTAGAATCAAAGTTTAGTTATATGTCTATTTTTCCTCCTCACATTTCACATCATCACGTTTTTGAGACAGTTTTTCATGTAGCCCAGACCAGTTTTTCTTTCTTTCTTTTTTTTTTGCTTGTTTTTTTGTTTTGTTTTTCGAGACAGGGTTTCTCTATAGCTTTAGAATCTGTCCTGGAACTAGCTCTTGTAGACTAGGCTGGCATCGAACTCACAGGGATCTGCCTCCCTCTGCCTCCAGAGTGCTGCCCTTAAAGGTGTGTGCTACCACCATCCAGCTCCAAACCAGTTCTTAAACTCATTTTGTGGCTAAGGATACCTTGAACTCCTGATTCTCCGCCCTCTACTTCCTAGTGCTGGAAATAGATTCAAAGACAAAGAAAACCTCTAAATGGTTTACAGTGTGTTTAAAAATATATGTAGGCTTTGGAGAGAAAAGAAAAAAGGATAAAGTCCTTAAAATAAAAAAAGAAAGAGAGTGGTTGAGTGTGGTGGCACACACTTTTAATCCCAACACTTGGGAGGCAGAGGCAGACAGATCTCTGTGAGTTCAAAGTGCAGGTGGCACACACCTTTAATCCCAGCACTTTGAAGGCAGAGGCAGGAAGATCTCTGTGAGTTCAAGGACAACCCTGGTCTACAGAGTGAGTGCTAGGAGAGCCAAAGACACACAGAGAAACCTAGTCTCAAAAAGTCAGAAATTAAAAATGAAAATAAAAGATATAGAATTTAAAATAAAGCCATGCACAAATGAAAAACACAGAGAGTCTGGATACTGTATGTTATTGCGTTGTCTTTAAGTTGTTTGATGGCTGAGGAAGGAGCAAAAGCTGCTAAAAGATATGATTATAAATGCTGCTGACTTAAACCAAAATATATATTTTGAAAATGCCTTGACTTCAAAATTTAAGTCAAAAGGTATATTACTCTGGAGGAGAGGTTTTGCTTTTGTTTCCATAGAAAATTGAGAGGCTTTGGATCCATTCTGAGCTAAGAAAAATCAGGTTTGATCAAGGGAGACCCCCCTGAAGAATCTCCAATAGGAGCAAATGGTCCAGATGATCCAACATTTCAGAGGACCTCTGTTGGAGTTTCCTCTGAGTTCTGCATCCAGAACAGTTTCAAGACTGCTGGCTGCAAGGATCAAGCCTCACAGAATATTCCATTCAGGACTTGACCATAATTGAAAATTTTCTTTAGGCCACCATAAGATTATCAGTGCCCCCAATCAGCAGGAAGTAGCCTGGAAAACTATGCCCACATTCTCAAAAAGTGGATTAAGGATGTTTGCCTTTGTTTAAAATGTTGGCTACAAGTTGCTATGGATAATGGTCAGGAGAAAAGCTAACCAAAGGAGATTCAATTCAGAGTTTTTTTTTTTTTTTTTTTTGTGGTACACAGGTCTTTTATCCTGTCACTTGTATTATTTTTAATAAAACACTAATTGGCCAGGCAGGAAGTAAAGGCAGGGCAACAAGAACAGGAGAATTCTGGGAAGAGGAGAGACTCAGTCTGCAGTCAACACAGAGGAACCCAGACACAGAGGAAGCAAGATGAGACTGCCTTGCCAAAAAAGGTACCAAGCCACATGGCTAACACAGACAAGAATTATGGGCTAATATAAGTTATAAGAGTTAATAAGAAGACTGAGCTAATAGGCCAAGCAGTTTTTAATTAATGTAGGACTATGGGACTGGGTGGGGCAGAAACCTCAGTCAACATGAGAGGATGCCCAAACTGGCCTTGCCCTATAGTCTCAGATTGCTGAATATCTTAAATATCATTCATCATAGAACCTTCATCCAGCAACTGATGGAAACAGAGGCAGAGACCTGCATCAGAGCACTGGACTGAGTCCCCAAAGTCCATTTGAAGAGTGGGAGGAGTGAGAATATGAGCAAAAGGTCAAGACCATGATGGGTATACCCACTGAAACAGTCTACCTAAGCTAATAGAAGCTCACCAACACCAGACAGACAGGGAAGGAAACAGCATAGGACCAAACTAGTCCCTCTGAATGTCGCTGACAGTTGCATGGCTGGGGCAGACTGAGAGGGCCACTGGCAGTGGCACCAGGATTCATTCTTACTGCTTATACTGGCTTTTTGGGAACTTATTCTCATTGGATGGATACCTTGCTCAGCCTTGATATAATAGGAGTTTCCCCAAAGCAATGTGCCTTACCTCTCTGAGGATTGGATGGGGAATGCAGAGTTGGGGGTAGGAGTATAGAAAGGGAGGAGAGGAGGAAGTGGAAACTTGGATTGGTATATATAATTAAAAAAGATAGTTTGCTTTCTTTTTTAGAAAAACAGATTTTTAAAAAAATGTCATTTATCAATATAATCTATATTATGACTTGCTGAAAAGCATGTATATTATTAGAGTAATGCTGCATGCTTGTCCTTTAATATATGACACTGAAAACTGAAATATAACAAGATTAAAGCTCTAATAATATTTATCCAGGGGACAGAGCTGTAGTTCTGTGATGAAGTGTATATGTATATTTAGCATATGAAAGTCCCTAAATTCAATCCCCAGCTTTCCTATTAGACATATCAAAAGAAAGGTTACCATTTACAACTATTCAGTCAATTATGAGACTGTAAAAGGCAGTTCTTAAAACTACAACAATAATCCAAAAGATGTATAAATATTCAAATAGTTTAAGATGAAAGAGACAGAGATTTCATAGATTTATAAAAAAATATTAACAGTACTTTTCACAAACTAAGCTACTTTTAAATTGAGTGCTTTATCAAATCCCATTCTAACAGATTTCAACTGCTTCAGAAATGTATAAGCAATACATAATTATTCATATAAAATTCAAATGCAGCAGTATAAAAGGGAAATACTAAAATACCCTCTCTATACTATTTCTCCACTGCTAGGTTTTTATCTTGGATTTCATCTTTCTTTGATCCTTGAAATACAGTTCAGAAACCTAATCTTCTTTGAATAACAATGTCTTCATGATGCATGCTTGCTCATTAGTATTTATTTTTTAAGATTTATTTATTTTTTATTTTATGTGGCTGTTGGCCTGTATTATATGTGTGTGCTTTATATGTATGTCTGATGCCTACAGAGGCCAGAAGACAGCATCAGACCCCCTGCCCCTGAAATTACAGATGACTGTGATCTGCCATGTGAGCGCTGGGAACTGAATCCTGGTCCTCTACAAGAACAGCAGGTACTCTTTAACCGCTGAGCTATTTCTATAGCTGTTAAGATCTACTGGCCTGGCCTGTCACCTGGGTAACTTGTCCCTTTAAGAGACAAGTCCTGCCCACTCTCAGCCCTCCTGTTCTGCCGAGACAAGCTATCTCTCACCTCCTCCAGCCTGTGCTCTCTCTCTTTCAGACCCTCTTCTGAAGAGGTGGTTACTGCCTCTTTCTCTTTCCCTCCTCTCTGTTCTCTCTCTCTCTCTCTCCCTCCCTCCCTCCCCCTCCCTCCTTCCCCCTCTCTCTGTCTCTCTTTCTTTCTCTCTGCCTTCTTCTCTTCTCCCCACTTTTCCCCTTTCCCCTTCCCTTTCCCCTCCATAACCCACTAAATAAACTCTATACCCAAATTCTCTGCATGGCGTATATGTCTGTCTCCCACCTACCTCGGTCTCCCACCCGCCAATGGGACCCGCTGAGACCTCTGGGGACCCATTGCTGCTCCACCCTTCCTATCTTTAAAAAAGAATAACAATAGTCCCTAGTCACTAATAGTTATAATAATCAAAATTCTCTTTTATCCTAATACAGTGTTGGTAATAGGACATCAGTTTGAAAGACTATCAGTGCATGTGTTCCCTTTTAACAAAACCTTAAGTAATCTTAAGAGGAGAGAGAAAGAAATGTGTTTATGTGCATGGTGGGTATTCATATGTATTCGTGTGTTCCACAGTAATGAGAGCATACATTTGCAGGTACATGTACTCATATGTGTGGATGGCAGCTGCAGGCATTGCCTTCCTCAATCACTCTCCACTTTATTTTATGGTCGCCTGGCATTTACATGGGTGCAAGGCATCCAAACTCTGGTCCTCTGGTTCTCCTGATTGTACAGCAAAGACTTTATCCACTGAGCCATCTCCCCAGACTCCTGAGAGATGACTGTTAAAGGATACTCTATACAAAGAGAGTAAACTACAACACTTACGAGTAAATGGGGAAAGTGCTCCAAAAGTAAGCATTGTAAGTTTCAGGTTAATGAGGCATTAACCTTTGCAGTCATTCAGTTCTCGTATCTAATGAAATTTGATTTTACATTCCCACTTCAAAAGAACCAATCAATTGCAGAGAAAAATCTTCACATTATCTTCCCATGTTATTTTTTTCTTTGAGCAGATCACTGGGGTGATTCAATTAAACTTCAGGTTAATTCCTTTAAAGTCTACTGTGATAGCACTAGCAGGACAAATAAGAATACTACACTCAATAACAATACAGTTCCAGACAAAATCCCCAAAATTCATTTAAATGCTAAAGCTGAAAAGGCAAATAATCACATTGCATTTATTTAGACTTCCTGACTCTCCACTCTCGTTGAGTTAAAGCTCTAATCTCTTCTACTGCTGCATTATTCAATAAAGTAGGCTCACTCATTTTAATATCTCAATTTTATTACTTCATTCCAAACACTGCCAAGGGTCCCTTGACTTAGGCCATATATTGGTTCTTCCCAAACCTGTTTTTAAAATTGCCTTCACAGAGGCTGTGGATGTAGGTCAGTGACAGAGTTTGTCCAATAGTTATTAGGCCTTGTATCACACACACACACAAAAACACACTGACAACATAGTATAACCTCAAAAATTATGACCCAGAAAATTAAAACTTAAAGTTTTGTAAAGTGATCAATATTTGTACATTTCCAAGTAGAAATACATTCTGACTAAAAATGTTTGAACAAAAGCAATTTTATAAATGATGCCTAGAGACAAATCTCTTTTAGAGCCTCTGAGACAATTGGAGGGTACTTATTTAAGTAAAAGAATATAAAACTACAAATAGTAAAATTCTACACAAAGTAAGTATTCTGAATATAAAACAAACATTCTAAGTTACGTCTGGGCATTATGGTACAAGTCTGTAATCTCAACACTCAGGAAGCAGAGGGATCAAGAATTAAAGGTCAGACTGAACTAAAAAGCAAGACTGTCACACACATACATACACAAATAAATCACAAGTTACAAACTTCTTTTAAATCTTTTTTTACTACCTGTGGGGGGGATAGAGGAGAGGGGGAGTGACAGAGAGTGAGAGAAAGCACAAATTATAAACTTGTAAAATACAAATGTTTACCCAGTAATCCTAGCACTAGGAAGGAAGAAGCAGGTGGATCTCTATGACTTGAAGGCCAGAATATATTGAGAGTTCCAGAAAAGCCAAAGCTATATTGAGTCTCTCTCTCTCTCTCTCTCTCTCTCTCTCTCTCTCTCTCTCTCTGTGTGTGTGTGTGTCTGTCTGTCTGTCTCTGTCTCCCTCCCCCTCTCTTACACATAAACACACAAAGATAAATATCACAAACCCCCATAACTTATATTATTCTTAATGATATCCCAAACATCTCTCTATCTCTATATCTAAGTTTTTATGTATACTTTCAACTATACAGTTATTTAGTGCTAATGATTTTATAAAAGCATTTTTGTACACAAAGCTAACTCAGTTTTTCCTGCAGACTGAATGCTAGCTTCCTCTGTCTGTCTGGTCTACAGTGTTGGTACTAGAATAATGTAACCCTGAGCAGCAACAGCAGCCCTAAAGTATTTGTTCAGTCATAGTTTAGAACGGTTCTTCCAGAATTACAACTGAACACTGGGAGTTATAGGTGCTGGCAAATTTGAGGAAACTCCTGAATTTCTTTCATATATAAGCTATAAGAATTCAGGGGATGCCGGGCGGTGGTGGCTCACGCCTTAAATTCCAGCACTCGGGGGGCAGAGACAGGCAGATCTCTGAGTTTGAGGCCAGCCTGGTCTACAAGAGCTAGTTCCAGGACAGGCTCCAAAGCTACAGAGAAACCCTGTCTCAAAAAACAAAACAAAACAAAAAAATTCAGGGAGTTTTGAAATTCCCTGTGCAGTAACTAGTCTTACATTAGTTACACTACATTGGTGCTATTCTTTTACCAGTTTTCTATCAGGCCTGACATCTTCTTGTTAAGATCCTGGAGGAGGCAGCACAATAGATGGTAGGGACTTTGTGAGCCATTCTTATACCATAGTTCTTAGCAAAAACTT
Organism: Chionomys nivalis; assembly: GCF_950005125.1. NCBI lineage: Eukaryota > Metazoa > Chordata > Mammalia > Rodentia > Cricetidae > Chionomys > Chionomys nivalis. Next base: position 75,520,900 of record NC_080112.1, on the reverse strand, counting down.
CACTAAACTAGATATAATCAAGATCCAACCACACAAAGCCAAATAGCCCAGTAATCTTAAAGTAAGCATAGCTCCAATGTTACTTCCCCACTTAGATTTTCCAAATGCTCATATATACTCCAACCATTCAACACAAAGAGAACCTCTGTTAAGAGGTAGAGGTGAAATGAAAAGAACAGTAGTCCACTAAAAGACTGTTCAAATCTTGCTTTTGCAAATTGTACAAAATATGACTGTGGGCATTGTAGAAGATATTTGCAATCCCCACCCTTGGGAGACTAAGGCAAGCTCAAATCCTGCCTTGGCTACTCAATGAGGTCCTATATCACTTCTTAGCATTTTGGCTAAGTTCCAACATAAAAACAAAACAAGCCAGGCATAGTAAAGCAAGCATACAGAAGGGCATGAGTTCAAAGTCAGCTTGATCCAATCTCAAAGCAAGCAAACCAAGCACCGATCCACGTGAGCACATCTGAGATTCTTTCCAGAGTCATAGAGGGAAGTTAGTGCATAGAGAGGCTCTGAAACTTAAGTTTTATTAACTTCATAATAAATCTGAGTCTAAAGGCCTAATAGTAAAATTTTTTAAGAGAAAGGTCACAATGTATCCTCTTTCATAAAAGTGTTTGATGGAGAGGCAGAGATGGAAAAAGCTGATCTGTTTCCTTTCAAGCTCAGCAATCAAATTACCAATGTGCACTGGAAAGTACAGCCTCAGTATCTATCACTAGGATTCATATAAATCACTGTTGGTAACCCAAAGTGCTTTTATATTACAGCCCTGCTCTTCTTCCTTTACTATTTAATCAGAATGCAATTGCATTTGTCTAACTTTAAACAGACTTTATTAGAAGCGGAAATAGCAGGTTTATATCTAAGTGGGGCACAAGTAGAGTGCTTTGAAAAATAGGAATGTATTTGAAAATATTAGAATAGAATCTAGCTGGGGGTATAGAGCTTTCCAGCATACACAAGGCCCTACTTTTAATCCCCAGCACCACAAAAAAGGCTGCCTGACAAGGTGGTCTGCAATTTTAGCACTTCAGAGAGAAAGAGTAAGATCAAGGACATCCTCAGCTACATAGTGAGTATGAGACTGACCTGGTATACTTGAGACCCTGCCTTAAGAAAAATGTGGAGAGGACTGAAGAGCTAAGTTAAGAGCACTTGCTGTTCTTTCAGAGGACCCAGATGCAGTGCCCAGAACCCACATGGGCAGCTCATAACTGTCTGTAACTCCAGTTCCAGGCAATCCAACATCCTCTTTCACTCTCTTCCATTACCTGCTCATATGTGTTGCACATACATATACATAAAACAAAATAGATACATAAATATCTTTTTAAGTGGAATCTAGCCCTATAGTTATATATAGAGATGTTTTAACAGAAAAAAATACTCAATATATTTTACTAGACAAGGGTTAAAAGTTTGGGAAAATTGTCAGTAGACAGCAAGTAACTAACTTGAAAAATTGGTGAACTAGCATCTGTGGTTAAATGGCTTTGCTGTAATTAGCACAGACACAACTATATACTTAGCAACATTAGGTCTGAGTTCTGGCCTCCAGCACCAGTACCTACCTTAACTCCAGTGGAGGTTTAATTGGATTCATTTATGAATAAACCAAGTACAGGGTTCATATATATTACTTACTGAAATTAATTCATTTTAAAGCTTTAAGCCTGAAGGATGTAGAGCTTCCTTGCTGATCTTCTTCCCTAACTGACAACTACAAAGTATTAATCTAATTTTATAAAACTATATTTTATAAATATTATGTAAATATTTTTCTGCAAATTTGGTTATTTGGGGAGAGAAATTTATTTAGGAAACTTGTAGCATAGTGATAAACAAGACAATTACCCATCACTTCTCAACATTTCCAACCTCGCTTTCTTGCCAAAGAACATTAAAGCCAGCCATGCAAATCCTTATTGGTTTGTTGGTAAAAAGTAAAGGAATCAGGCCAAGGTAGAAGATGAAAAAAATATATGCCTAGCTGTTTACATGGATGCCTCTGGGACAGAAAACTTCAAGCAGTACAAATCACATGATAGAAATTAAGCTTAACCACAGCCTTCTACTTAGCCTTGGCTGATAAGGGTCAACACAGGAGAACACTGTTTCCCTTCAGGCACATACTAATCTGTACCCACAATTTATTCCATCCTCTCTGACAAAGAGGAGTAGAAAAGACATGGAGAAAAGAGTAACCACATGCATACAAATGCTCTCACATGGCTCTTGAATTAAGGAAATGCAAAAGGAATCATGTCATGATACAGTAAATGTTTTGTAATAAAAACAAAAAAGTAAATCAATGTGTTCAAGACTCTGAGAAGAATCATAGACAAGAACTTTATATAGACAATAAAATATAAATCTGATATTTCTCTGAAAAGCCAAAAGCATTTGAAATGTCAGGTGACTACTTAAAAATTAACATTTAGATAAAGAAGAGTTCAAGTATCTATTATAGAGATATACAAACTTCTAGTTAAACTGGGCAGTGGTGACGCATGCCTTTAATCTCAGTACTCAGAAGGCAGACAGGTGGATCTCTGTGAGTTCAAGGCCAGCCTAGTCTACAGTGTTGAGTTCCAGGACAGCTAGGACTCTTACACAGAGAAACCCTGTTTCAAAACAAACAAACAAGCAAACAAACATTCTTGCTATAATATAATATAGATACACTTTAAATATGAGTTTCTCATAAAAAGGAATCTGGTGAATCCTCAATTTTAAATTATGTGCTAAATGTGGTATGTATTTGGACAAAACTCCCTTTAAAATATTAACATCTGGAAGGTTACACCTGTGATAATAGCATTTAGGAGGGCAAAGCAGGAGGATCAGCACAAGTTTGAGGCAAGCCTCAGCTACCCAGTAGATCCCAAGACACCCCGGGGCATAGTGAGACTCCTTTTCTCAAAAACATCTGCCCTTAGTAGTATATCTAAGAATGCAATATTTGCATGTGGATCTCAACTGCTCACAGAGAAAGCATTCCAGGACTGAAGCAAGCTGATAAAATTCCAAAGTGGCATTTACTTTCCACCAGCATTGTAATGACATTGTATAAAAGCAAAATTACAGAAAACCTCCAGAAACTATGGTGAATGTAAAGATGGTGAAAACAAGTATTAAGACACTAGACACATTGTACATAAGAACACTACATGTTGGAATTAACTCATTATTCTCCAAAAGTGAAAATAAACAAGTTCAAGCCTAAACAATTTATATTATAATATTTTAAATGCTCCCATATAGTATTGTTATCATAATAGAATCTTCAAACTCTCTTTGAGTTAGAGTCTTGCTGTGTAGCCCAGTTTAGATTTACACCTGTTATGCCACCCAGTCAGCCTCATAATAACAATAGTTCTGCTTCCTTCCAAGACACCATACCCAGGAATCTTCATCATTTTGATAAGAAAGGGGCTCTGTTTATTTCCTTGACCTCTATGTATAAGCTGAGGAGAACTAGGAGAAGGGGTTCGTGGAAAACTGGTGAAATGAGATGAATTAATATCAGTGCTCAGATTCTCAAAATGCTACAAGAGATAGGCATAAGGGTCCAAACTGAACCTTCTTCACAGCTCCCCTAGTTTGGACCATTACCTCTGTCAAACTCAAGTCTGATTCCCAGCTCCCATGTAAATATCCAGGTGTGGTGCCACACACCAGTCATTCTATTGCTGGAGAGGTAGACACAAGAGAATTTCTAGGGCTCACTAGCTAGCAAATGTAGTTAACTGGGCAAAAATGTTTGTAATCCTATTACTTGGGAGATTGAAAGTGAGAGGAACAGGAATTCAAGGATAGCCTTGGCTAAATATTAAATTCATGGTCAGCCTGAGCTACATACACCATGTTTCAAACAAGCAAACAAAACAAAGAAAAAAGATTCTTAACAAAACCTTAAACAACTGGCAGGCAGGGTGGCCCCCATCTATACTCCTAGCACTCAGGAGGCTGAGACAAATGAATCACAAATTTGAGTCTAGCTTGAGCTAGATAGTGAGACCAAGGCAAGCCTAGCTACACAAATAGATCCTGCCCCATTAGCTACCCCCAGAAAGAGAAATAATACCAAAAAGACAGCCACAGGTGTCCCCTATAGTGTTGGGGAGGCTTAACAGCCTGTGTTAAACAGCCTGGACATAGAGCCCATGCCTATAAACCAGCATTCTGGAAACTGAGGACAGAAGACTGGTAGTCTAAGATAGGACGAGGCCATACTGTGCCAGGCCAGCCTAGCACACTTTTGCTTCAAAACCCCCAAAATAAATAAATGTAAAATAACCTGATAGAGATATAGCTTAGTGATAAAGCTCTTGCCTAACATGGGCAAAGCCCTAAGTTCAAACTGCAGTACTACCACCCAAAAGGTAAATGACCTGAGCTTCAATCGCAACCGCAGCACACTGAGAAATCTGCTGATTGATGCTTAAAGAATGTTAAATAATAATAATAATGCTTTAGCTATGTCATATAAACTGTGATCACAAAATAATCACTAATGCTATAAAAAGAGAAAAAAATCCTAGCTCATTCTCTGAGATCATATATTTTCACCCAGCATGAAGTTAAAAGTAAATTCAATCTCATCACGACCCTATATACTTAGAATTCTAGCATTTGGGAGCTTGAAGCAGGAGGATCCTGAGTTTGAGGCCATTTGGGGTTACACATACAAACCTTGTTTCAAATAAAAAGACAGAAATTAGGAGTAGTAAAAAGCACACATATGCAACCACAATAGAGTCCATATTTGAACATTGTTCTTTTTCTTTGCTGTTTTTTTAAGACTAGGATTGATTGTGCTATCCACGCTGATCTTTAGACTCCTGAACTCAAGTGATCCTCCTGCCTCAATTATACCTGGCTTTCTTTCTTAAAACAGAATTAACTAGATAAGTTATTATTATATAACTATTATATAGTTGTTATTATTATTATTATATATTATTATATATTATTATACAGATTATTTAGTATCAGCTTAGCAGTGTATTTTTTTTTCAGTCAAATGTGTCGGTTTGATGGCTTCAATCCCAGTAACAGAAGTAATTCTTACCAGAATTATTGTAGATGGCATCTTACTAATCTACAAAGAGAAACTTACTTTAATGTGATGGACACCATTTGCTTTCCCGATCTGCTGTTCAATGGTCCGGACACAGGAAATACATGTCATTCCCTCGACAGAGATAGTGACTGAATTCACATCCATACTTGGTTCCATTTTTTGATGTCTTTACGTTCCTGTTAGAGAATATAAAATCATTAATTCAGCCACGGAAATAATCTTTATCACCTTTTCTACACACCTCCAATTGAAAATGTGCTAATAATAAAATGTGATCACCATTCTTTCATACTTGCTGAGGAAAACCTTTCAACTAATCTTTGATGAAGTAAAGGAGAGTAGATTTCTATGGCTAAGCTAATTTAAAAATATACAACACTCCAAGTAATAAATTTTTGGGACCAACAAGATGGCTTAGTCAATGACCTGAGTTCAAGCCCCCAAACCTACATGGTAGAAGAGAAACAAATCCCTAAAGTTGTTCTCCGACATCCACAAATAGGCAAACACATAAAAATAAGCAAAATAAAATAAATTTTTAAAATGTAACTTGCCTTTAGAAAGTACTTTCCTGATTATGAAACATGTTTAGCATATAATCTCATGTAATATTTGGATGGGGCCGGGCGGTGGTGGCGCACGCCTTTAATCCCAGCACTTGGGAGGCAGAGGCAGGCGGATCTCTGTGAGTTCGAGACCAGCCTGGTCTACAAGAGCTAGTTCCAGGACAGGCTCCAAAACCACAGAGAAACCCTGTCTCAAAAAAAAACCAAAAAAAAAAAAATATTTGGATGTAGACCGAAGAACCAAAGCAGTCAAAAGTCCTTAGGCTATTCATAGAGTTCTATATGATTTCCCCTGTCTGCCCACCTCAAACTGACCTCTCTGGTCTCCAATCACCCAGCACACCTGACTCTGTGCCTGTCATGCTGCCTACTAGGTGACTGCCACTCAAGGGCTTTGGTTTAGCTATTCTCTTGGTTTGGGACTCCTCACTTTCAGAAATCTGCTTAGCTAATTTTCTTATCCATTTGAAGTCTTTAACCTTTGTCATGGGGCCTACATTGATACCATGTTTAAAATGGCAACCTATATAGCCCTTCAATACAAACATGTCCCTATTCCCCTTATGTCTATTTTTCTATAGAACTCCCCATCTTCTAATATGCAGCTCCACAATTTGCTTATTTATTCTGTTCATTGCTTACTAAAGTTCTGTCTTCTTCTAGTGCAGCGGTTCTCAACCTGTGAGTCGTGACCCTTCTGGGGGTCAAATGACCCTTGCACAGGGGTCGCCTAAGACCATCAGAAAACACAGATATTTATATTACAATTTCAGAACAGTAGCAAAATTACAGATATGGAGTAGCAACGAAAATAATTGTATGGCTGGGGGTCACCACGACATGAGGAACTGTATTAAAGGACACAGCACCAGGAAGGTTGAGAACCACTGCTGTAGTGAGTTTACAGCACATTCACAGACTCTGCTACTCCCTTCAAAAATGGAATGTAACCCTTTTCACCCTGAGTATGACTTAGACTTGGTGATGCTTCCAATAAATAATTATGATGGCCATGACAATATGCTAATTTCTAAGAGTAGCTCATTAAAGGCATTGGGGACTATGAGTGTGGTGGTGTCTACCTGTAATCTCAGGACTTGGAAGGCTATGGCAGGAGGATATCATAAAGAATTCAAGGCCAGGCATCGGCTGCTCTTCTTGAGGGCCTGGGTTTAACTCCTAGCATTCACATAGTGCTCACAACCATCTGTGATTCAAGTTTCAGGGGATCCTACACCCACTTCTGCCCTCTTTGAACACCAGGCACACATGTGGTACACAGATATATACATGAAGGCAAAACACCCATTCATATAAAATAAAATATTTTTTAAAATAGTTCAATCCAAGTTCAACTTATATAGTAATACTCAGTGTCAAATAAGTAAGAGGGGAGGGGAATGTATGTTTGTTTATGTGTACGCATGTATATGACAGAGTTCAGAGGACAACTTGTGGGAATTAATTAATTTTGCCCTTCCATCATGTGGGTTCCAGGGGATCCAATTCAGGATATAACGTTTGGTGGCAAGCCCCTTTATTTGGCCATCTCACTGGGTCCAAGTGTTCATTCTGAAACCCGGATGAAATTTACATGCTAAGAAACCCAGTCTTTCAAGTGTTCCAGTTCAGTGGGTTGTGGTATATCAAAAAGATGTACAACCATGCCAGGTGGTGGTGGTGCACACCTTTAATCCCAGCACTTGCGAGGCAGAGGCCAGCCTGGTCTACAAGAGCTAGTCCCAGGACAGGCACCAAAGCTACACAGAAAAACGCTGTCTCAAAAAAACAAAACAAACAAAAAAAAATGTACAACCATAACGATCACATGGTTATAGAACATTTTCCATTCCCTCAAAAAAGAAACCTCCAGCCTGGAAAAATTACTGAGCAGATAGAGGCACCTACCACCAAGCCTGACAACCTGAATTCAACCCCTGAGACTCACACAGTGGAAGGAGAAGAAACTCCTCCAAGGTGATCTCTGATCTCCACTCACATGCTCTGCTGTATGCATATGCAAAATAATAAATGAAAATGAAATGAAAAAAAGCCTCATTGTCATTATCAGTCATACCCATTCCCTTCTACTCAGTCCCTGGAAAATACTGATGGACTTCCTATTTCTGCAGATAAGCCTATACTGGCCATTTACTATAAATGGATTCATTCAACATGTGGTTTTATGTCTAGATTCTTGTAGTTAGCATATTTCAAGGTATACTGACATTTCATTCTTTAACGTTTTTGATGGTAGCTACTAACATATAAAAGCATTTAATTTTATGAAGTCTAATTTATCCATTGTTTTGTTGTTTCTTTTATTTGTGCTGGGGATCAACTTCAGAACTTGTACTTGCTAAGTCAAGTGCTCTCCCACTGATCTTCAGGTGACATTCTTATACATGCAGATATGTAATTCTCTCAGAAGCATTTTAAAGTTTTATTGAGACATGGTTGACATTTATCTCACCTATTTAAAGTATAAATTCAATGGTTCTTAACACATGCATCCACAAATGCAGCCATAACCACAGTTAATTTTAGAACATTTTTATCACCTCATAATGAAACCTTATCACCTCACTGCTCCTAAGGTCATCTGCCCTCAGTGCCAGGCAACCACTAATCTTTCTGTATATATAGTATTCCTCTTCTAGTTATTTCATATTACTGGAATAATATAATATGCTATCTCTTGTGACCTGGCCTCATTTTGTTTGTTTGTAACTTTGATGTATATTGTAGTACGTACTAATACACATTCCTCTTACAATAGAATAAATGCACATTTTGACTATCTACTTGTTAGCTGATGCATTTGAGTTATTTCCACTTTTGCTTCTTATAAATACTGATGTTATAAATGTTGGTAGAAATTCTGTGCTTTCATTTTCTTTAGGTAAAACTGAAGAGTGCTGTGTTATAACTCCGCTTAACTAACTGCCTGAGTAACTGCCAGGGTATTCCATAGCAGAACCCCCACCAATAGTATATGAGAACTTCAGTTTCCTTACCTCCTCAGAGATGCTTGTTGCTATCTGCTTCTTACTGTGTGTGTACAGTGAGGTTAGCTTTGTGATTTTGAGACAAGGTCTTTTTCTTCCTTACTGGATGGCTTGAAACTTTTAATCTTACCACTTCATCATCCTAAGAGCTGGAATTACAGATGGGGACCACCATGCCCTGGCTCTGACTTTTCTCGTACCATACTAGTAGACAGGAAAAGGTATCTCATGGTTTTGATCCCGATTTCCTAATTACTCATAATATTAAGCATCTTTTCAAGGGCTCAAGTTGCTTCTTGTCAGGTATTTTGACACAGCCCCTTTAATAAAAAAATTCTCTTGGGATTCACATATTAGGGAGATCAGACAGAATACAATGTCTGAACATAAATGAAAATTACAGTAATACAATTGGATTTCCCACAACATCTTAATTTAAGTATGGCAAATAAACTATGAATACATATATTTTTCTTTTGATTAGTTTTTCAAAATTCTATTTCAACTAGATCACACACATAAAACCAGAGGATTTCATCATTCACTTACTGATACATATGGACATAATACATATCAAATATGACTTTGTATCATATCCATCTAAAAATTTTTAAATGTCTTTAAGTATAAAACTGTGACTATGTATTGTAACCTTGTACTGCATTTAGTAAAATGACTTAGGAAACAGTGCATAAGCAATTTCAAATTTCATATGGTATGAAAAAATGCAGGCTTTGGATCACAATATCAAAGAGACAAATTTGGTACACGGCTATTAATAGCAAGTGACTCTGAGACAAAAGCATTCAACAACACTAAGGGAAATAATTTCTAGTTATTAAAATAGTTTAGTCACTCCCTAAACAGACAGTAATGCCATTCCTACAAGAGGAGTAGCATTATAACTAGATCATCATCTCTGATACAAACCCCAAAATGTACACAGTCCAGAACCACTTCTTTTTTCTGTTTTTTTTTTCCTTTCTTTCCTTTTTTTTTTTTCTTTTTTGGTTTTTTAAGACAGGGTTTCTCTGTATAACAGTCCTGGCTGTCCTAGAATTTGTTCTGTAGACTAGTCTGGCCTTGAACTCACAGCTACCTGCCTGCTTCTGCCTCCCAAGCGCTGGGATTAAAGGCATATGCCTGGCCAGAACCCCTTCTTAAAGTTCATCATAGAAACACAAATAGTTTTAAATTCCTGCAAGATAAGGCCTCATGATTTGGAGAAGATTTCTGGATTCTTAATAAATTATCATACAATAAAAATTTAATTCTTTTTTTAATACAGTTATATCCAGATAGGTTTTTTAAATCCTTGTGACAATCAAGGAAATAAACTAAAATCATAATTGAATGTAGTATGAGCTGCGGGCTGTGTTCCTGCTGCCCCAGCTCCTGGTCGCCTGGCTAGCTTATGCCCCAAAATAACAACACACAAACTGTATTCTTTTAAACACTGCTTGGCCCATTATATCTAGCCTCTTCTCAGCTAACTCTCGCACCTGAACTAGCCCATTTCTAATAATGTGTGTAGCACCCCAAGGTGTGCTTACCAGGAAGATTCTAGCCTACGTCCATCCTGGGTCGGAGCTTCATCGCATCTGCCCCAGAGAGGAGAGCTATCGAGTCTGAGCTCACTTCCTCTTCCTCCCAGCATTCTGTTCTGTTTACTCCACCCACCTATATTCTAACCTATGAGGGCCAAGCAGTTTCTTTATTTTTAACCAATGACCTTCCTCCATCAATTGAATATCATTTATCTGACAAAAATTTCAAAATCTGACCATACAAGGTACTGATATAGAATGACAGTATTTTTTCATTTATTTATTTTAGTTTTTCAAGACAGGGTTTCACTGTTTTAGCTCTGGCTGTCCTGGAACTTGCTTTGTAGACCAGACTGGCCTAAAACTCACAGAGATCTGCCTGCCTCTGTGTTGCAAGGAGGCCGCTTGTTGGTTCCCAGCTGTTCAGCCCCAAAATAATCACACAGAAACCATACCATTTAAATCACTGCTTGGCCCATTAGCTAGTTCTTATTTGCTAGCTCTCACATTTAATTTAACCCATCTCCATTAATCTGTGCATCACCACAAGGTCGTGACCTACCGGCAAGGTTTCAACATGTCTGTTGCCCACAGCAGCTCCATGGTTTCTCTCTGACTCTGCCTTTCTTCCTCCCAGAACTTAGTTTTCCCTGCCTACCCTATCAATAGGCCAAGGCGGTTTTCTTTATTAATTAACCAACCATATTCACAGCATACAGAGGGAAATCCCATATCACCTGTCTCACAAGTGCTGGGATTAAAGGTGTGCACCACCATTGTCCAGCGACAGTATCTTTTTTTATTCATCTGACTAATATAAATTTCTACAATTACAGAGATTATGTGGCAATATCTGGTAGAGTTAAAAATATGAATATAACAGAAGTCAACCTCTTCTATCCCTCTGCTTCTATCCCTCTCCTAGGGAGAGTCTCACATATGTGCCTGAGAAAGCATAAAGGAGGTGGCTCACACCTGTAATCTCAGCACTTGGGAGGCAGACACAGGGCTGCCTTAAATTTGAGACCAATCTGGTCTGCATACACAGAGAGTTTCAGAACATTTCTCTGTTAGTGAGACCCTATCAGAAAGAATAAAAAGGGGGATTGAGAAAGAGAATGAATATGAACAAAAAGTCTCACTGAAGCAGTCTTCCTAATAATTAACATTTTGGAAATAACCTAAACATCCATCAGTGGATAAATGAAATAGAGATTTGTTACAATGTCATGCTGGAGCATGATACAGCAGTTAAAATGAATCAACTAGAAAAGTGATTCTAAGTGCAAGTGACGTCACCAACAATGGGACATTTTGCAGTGACTAGAGACATTGAGGTCAAGGGAGAGGATTACTGGCCTCTAGCAAATATAGACCAGGAATACCACCAAGCAATCTGTGATGGAGAAGGAAGCCCCTCATAAAAATTTATCTGGCTACAAGTATCAGCAGGACAGGCTGAAAAACTCTGAACTAGAGCCATGAGCAACAAGGTGAAACCCAGAATTGAGAGAGAAATATTTTAGGACACAAAAATGTAAAACCATAAAACATTTTCTGTTCTGTTTACATGTACACACACACACACACACACACACACATATATGAAGAAGCGGGGTGGAAAAGAGAAGGAGCGTGTCTGTAGAGGAAAGCAAAAGAGCAGTTCAACTACTTAGGTGATCAACTTTTTAGGCTGGATAGTGGACACGTAAGTATGGTATAAGATCTCCTCTTTCTACAGGCCTCTCATTATAGTTTCCTGTGGTTTTCTTTTGACAAGATCTTGCTATGTATATCAGACTGACCTCGAATTCACTATGTAGCCCAAGCTGGCTTCAAATTCAGAGAAATATCCTCTTTTTCTGTTTGTTTGTTTGTTTCTCGAGACAGGGTTTCCCTGTAGTTTCTAGAGCCTGTCCTGGAACTAGTTCTTGTAGACCAGGCTGGCCTCGAACTCACAGAGATCCGCCTGCCTCTGCCTCCCAAGTGCTGGGATTAAAGGCGTGCACCACCACCGCCCGGCAGAAATATCCTCTTCTTTAAGCCTTCTAAATGCTGGGACTAGAAGCATGCAGCACTCTGCCTGACTCCAAACTGTTTTATTCTCTTGAGACAGAGTCTTATGTATTCCAAGCTGGCCTCAACTCCCAGGTGGTCTCTGTCTCCCAAGTACTAGAGGTGTAAGCATGCAATAGTATGCCTGACTCCTTACTGTATTTTTTTTCTTGAGACAGGCTCTTATTATTTAGCCTAGGCTGATCTCAAACTCATGATCCTCCTGCCTCAGACTATCAATATAATGAATTTTTAAGATAGGGTCTCATATAGTACCAGCTGCCTAGAACTCAGAGATCCTACCACTTCTGCCTCCTGAGTGCTGGGATTAAAGGGGTAAACCACTATGCCTGGCTCTATAATAATTCTTACAGACAGAGGGCCATTTTAAAAGGAAACAGTTGAAGAAGATATAGGGAATGTAGAGAAATTAGAAGTTACAAAAACTGAAATATGATTTAGTTAGACTGAAAATTATACTGAGATAATTAACAAATAATTCAAACATATAAGTAGCCCAACTCACCCATTTCTATAACAGCAGAGCTATACAAACATGCCTGCTTTGTTAAATTTAAAAAGTCTGTTTAGTTAAACATGTGGATAATTTCTAGATGTGCAAACAACACTGAACTAGTTGCCTCCAGGGTAGCAACACAATATTTCCAAATCGACTTAATTTTTCCTACCCATTTGCTTTCACTGGAAATCACTACCACTGCAATGTAAACAGACAGAAAAGGCCCTACCCTCTGTTATTATATATAACATCCCTTTACTTTAAATCGTGAATGCTTTCAAAAGGAAAATTAATCCTACTATATAATCTGTTTTCAAAATAATGAGTGCTAACTTTCTTTCATCAGACAACTGTCATTAAGAAGGACTAGGATCCAGATGAAACAGGTGGAGTATGTAAGTAAGGATTGTGCTTTAATACATAATTGTTCTTTTCATGTGGCCATTCTTACAAGATTAGGAGTCAATACTAAAAGAAATATTAGTAAAGTCGAAACAGCATAGAACATTTGCTTTACTGCCTATTTTATGACTCTTACACTAGTCAGAGCATCTGCAAATAATCAGTCATACAACAACATGTGTACCTCAGATTCCTATAGTACCGCATAGCTGAAAACTCTCACATACATATCTCAACAATCTTAATATATAATAAGCAAAGTGGTAAACTCCTTTAGAATAAAGGAGCTAAAGCTCAGATGTACTCACACAGTCCAGGTCAGGAAGGAATCCAGGGTTAATCATAGCATCAAAATGATTAACTCAATAGGATAATGTTTGCAAAAGCCATAAAGCAAAGTCAGACAAAAATGAAGCAATGTGGAAGAATGCTTGAAAAATATTATTACCCTGCAAAGAAAACAGATGAAGACAGGTTCCCCAGAAATTGATAAACATTCTTCAGGTCTCCATGAACCTTTCTATCACAAGCTAAACAACTGCTGCCATGCCATAAGACTAGAAGGAGAGTGAATGTTTCCAGTGAGTGTGACAGGGCTTTAGCCAGGGCAGCTATCATCCTCAAAGGTGGAAGAAATCGGATTGAACTGTTTAACATCATGAAAGAATCAATCACTTTCCAACCCTTAAATGTGGACTTAATGCAGCAGTCTTAGATTCTAAGAAAAGAGGTGGTTGGAATGTATGCCCCTATCAAAACAATCATCAGAGTCAAGCTTGCCAGATACAACTTGCAGGCAAATTATAAAGACTTCCTATAATAATAGATTTTTTTCATTTCTTTTCAGTTCTGAGTACCTCATCATTAATCAACACAACTAGTCCCCAATATAGATTTCTTCAAGAGGGAAACATCTACTTTAAATTTTTAGTTCTAAGGCAAGGCAGTATTCCAAATCATACATGCAAAAAATTAAATACATATGAAAATTAATACTGTCAAAATTTAACTATTCATATAAAGTTGAAAAAACCTATTATTTCATATTTGTTGGTTGGTTGGAAAAAAGTAAAGTATAAAAATATAATAGAGCCAAGTGTGGTGGTGCATCCCTTTAATCCCAGCACTTGGGAAGCAGAGGCAGGTGAATCTCTGAGTTCAAGGACAGCCCATTCTACAGAGCAAGTTCCAGGACAGCCAGGGAACCCTGTCTCAAAAAACCAAAAGAAAAAAAAGGAGTTTTTTTGATCCTAAGGCTCAGGGATGATTGCAGAAGACGGTAATGGGATGATTGCAGAAGATGGTAATGGAAAGACTGTAAAGGCCAGAGGAACAGGAAGTTTGCTGTGAAATTGTATCTCCTAGAAGTGTCAGAGAAGCTATACCCAAGTCTCACCAACATGACTGCTTAAACAAGAACTGAAAAAGGATGACACCAATCAAGATGCCAAAGTGGAGAGGGGAAGGCCCAGGAGGTCTCAAGCCTATACAAAGAATTTCAGGCAACTAAAGAATGCTGAGAGTGGGGGAAATCGTCATCCCCATGGAAGAGCACACCAGTTGGTTATGCAACACCAAATAGTCGGCCCTGAAAACATACATACAAGTAACATTATATAGACTGAGCAGGTTGTATTTATATAACTAGTAACACAAAAAAAATCAAAGAGGCCATGATTTAAATGAGAACAAAGGGGCACATGGAAAGGACTAGAAGGAATAAAAAGAAAGAGGAGTGATGTAATTAATTATATTATAATCTCAAATAATAAAAAACATTTTAGAGCATTTTTGAACCCAGGGCTTTGTGCATGATAGGCAAGTGTTATTCTACAACTGAGCTATAGCCCCAGCCTTAATGGTGCTAATTATTTAAAAGTCTTGAGCTGAAGAAATGATTCAACAATTAAGAGAATGGCTCTTCTTCCAAAGAAACTGGGTTTAATTCCCAGCATCTACATGGCGTTTGATAACCATCTGTAAGTCCAGTTCCAGACAATCTGATGATCTTTTCTGGCCTTCACAGGCACAAGACATGCAAGTAGTGTGCTTATAGATAGAGTGAAAGACAGACAGCACACGTCTAATCCCAGCACTTGGGAGGCAGAGGCAAGTGGATCTCTGTGAATTTGAGGACAGCTTGGTCTACATACTGAGACACTATCTCAAAACAATAACAAAACAACCAACAGAGTAGTATTGTACTAAAACAAAAACAATTTAAAAATAGGTAAATAGGACTGGAGAAACGATGATTCAGTAGGTAAAGTGCTTGGTTGCACAAGCTTAAAGACCTAAATTCAATCCAGATTATTCAAGTTAAAATGGCAAGCATGCCCATCATAGTAACCCACTCCTTTAATCCTAGTGATTTCAGAGGCAGAGGCAGGCTGATCTCTGCAAATTCAAAGCCAGCATAGTCTACATATTGAGTTTCAGGCCAGCTAGGGACTACACTGTAAGATCCCATCTCAAAAATTAAATGGAGAGGGGAGGAAGACAAGCACAGTGAATTTAACTCATAAACCTATCACTGAGGACGTTCACTAGCCAAATAGCTTAGTCTTGTCAGCAAGGCCCAAGTTCCAGTGAGACACTGTCTCCAACAACAGGTAGAAGGAGCCTAAGAAACAGCACTCTAAGTTGAAGTTAATCTGACCTCCATATCTCACATGTAACAGGGTGGCACAGACATACATAAAAAAACTGGGCCAATGTCCTTAAAAAAAGATGTACACAGGATAAATAAATATGTACAAAGATGTTCTTCCTAGTATTCTAGAGGTTGAGGCAAGAGAATGCTGAGCTTGAAGGCAACTTTACCTCCATAACCAGACCCTGTCTCAAAAAAAAAAACTTTGGCTGCTTCCTTAATTTAGAGGACAATGAAAAGTCTAGGACCAGTAGGAGGCCAGAACCCTTGCTTTTTCCCAACATACAGACCAAAAACTGAAGAGGATGATGCAAATGCCTATATATCAAGCCGCTCTGGAATTCCCTTAAATATATGGAGTAACTTCAACAATTCCATAAAATATTTGTAGGAGGTGTATGGGTGTGTTCTCTTGTAGGTGCACAGTGGAGGCCTGAAATCTACTTTAGTTACTATCTTTTACTCTCCACCATAATTTTTGAAGACAAGATCTCTTGTTGAACCTGATCACCACTATCTTGGCTAGGCTAGTTGGTCAGCAAGCTTTCAGGATCCTCTGTTCTGCATCCCAGAACTGAAGTTACAGGAACAAGACCCCATGGCTGGCATTTCTGTAGGTTCTTGGGATCCAAATTCAGGTCTTTATGCTTCCACGCAAATACTTTACTCACTGAGTCACTGCTCCAGCCCCTAGAACTGCATAAAAAACATTTTAACAGAAAAACTAAACATTGATAGTCAAAATGAAGAAAAATAAATTCTACAAAAGATGAACTGAAGAATGAAGACCAATCTAATAGTGTGCAGTACTCATTTATGAAAGCTGGTGGAAAGAGCTAATTCAATATTTTGAAGAAAATGATAGATTTACATGTTGTTTAACAAAAACATATTGTTAAGTCAGGCCTTCAAAAGAGGACAGGACAGGCTGCAAAGTGGAACTCAAACCAACTTGCCACACTTTTTAACAGCCAAGATGGAAGTTGAAATTCAAAAAAGGAGGAAGAGGAGGAAGGAAGAGGAGGAAGAAAAGAAGAAGGAAGAGAAGGAGGAGGATGAGGGGGAGGAGGAGGGGGAGAAGGAGAAGGAGGAGGAAGAGGAGGGAGGAGGAGGAGGGGGAGTAGGAGGGGGAGGAGGGGGAGGAGGGGGAGGAGGAGAAGGAGAAGGAGAAGGAGAAGGAGAAGGAGAAGGAGAAGGAGAAGGAGAAGGAGAAGGAGAAGAAGAAGAAGAAGAAGAAGAAGAAGAAGAAGAAGAAGAAGAAGAAGAAGAAGAAGAAGAAGAAGAAAGAAAGAAAGAAAGAAAGAAAGAAAGAAAGAAAGAAAGAAAGAAAGAAAGAAAGAAAGAAAGAAAGAAACTGAACTAGATGGGGACCTGAAACAAAGGAGAGATGAAAAACCAAAAGTTACATGGAACATAAAGTAGCCTTAGAGAGTTCTTAAGACACCTGCAGACTGGTATGCTTAGCTTACCAAAAAAGATTTCCCTACTTAAACACATACAGTATAAAATCAATTTTGCTTTTCATCTCTTTGGTGTATCACAGCCTGTGATAGCCCTCTTGTCTGCTCTTGGCATGATTGCATTTTTTTCTAGAATTAGGGGGATATGGATATGTGGGTGTGTGAGGGAAAGAGAGGTCTTGTGTCTGTGTGGGTGAGTACATGTATGCATATGTGTGGAGATCAGAGGTTGGCATCACTTGTCTTCTTCAATCTCTTTGCACCTTATATTTTTGTGACAGGGTTTTTCACTTGACCAGAAAGTTCAATGATTCAGCTAGATAGGCTGTCTAGCCAATGAGTTCCAGGGATATACCTGTTTCTGCCCCATAGCACTGGGATTACAAAAGCATACTGCCTGGCTTTTATATGTACAGAAAGCACTCTACCTAGCTGGGCGGTAGTGGTGCATATGCTTTTAATCCTAGCACTCAGGAGGCAGAAATCTGATGTGGGATGCCTTTCTGTCCACTGCAAATAAGTGCTGCTTTTATTGGTTGATTAATAAAGCTGCTTTGGCTTGTGGGAGAGCTGAATATAGCTAGGTGGGAAAGCCAAGCTAAACCCAGGGGGAAAGAAAGTGGAGTCAGGAAAGATGCCATCAGCCACTGGGGAAGCAAGATGTGAGATAACAAGCCACGGGCCTCATGGTAAAAAATAGAATAACAGAAATGGGTTAAGATTTAAGAGCTAGTTATTAATAAGTCTGAGCTAATAGGCCAAAGAGTTTATAATTAATATTAAGCCTCTGAATTGTTATCTGGGAACTGGCAGGCAGGAGAGAAATCTCCCAGTTACAGAGATCTCTGAGTTTGAGGCCAGCATGGTCTACAGAGTGAATTCCAGTACAGTCTGGGCTACACAGAGAAACCCTGTCTTAAAAACAAAACAAAACAGAAAGCACTCCACATGAAGCACTGGATTCCTAGCAGTGCATAAACCAACCAGGCATGGTGAAGCATGCCCTTAACTCCAGCACTAGGGAAGTAGAAGCCCAAGGTCATCCTTGAGTACATAATGAATTTGAGGCCAGCCTACATGAACCTGCCTTAAGAAGAGAAAAAATGTAACTTTTGTTATAACAACCACAAAATTTCCCAATTATAACTAATGTTATAACACTCCAGCAGTGGCAGTGGCAGAAGTCCCAAGAAATCCAGTGCTAGTGAAAAGGTCCTTACCACTCTCTTCCCAGGGTATGACTTTGTTCTCTTCTAGCTTCATTGGGTTCTCAAGCAAGGTAAGACGACCATCCTCTATGTTTATTCTGTAAGCAATCTAATCACCCACCAACACATTCCTTTTCTGGTTAGGTGAGTGAGCACTACTTTATGATGCTGCAAACGAGAACCAAGCCTAATACACAAGCAATAAATAGCAGGTGGCCATTACAAACAAGGATGTAGGTCTACTTTCATGCAAGGAAAATGTTCAGGATATATTAAACGAGAAAAAGCAAATTTCACTCTGTTAAAAGTTCTCTTAAGCAACCTCTAGCATTTTAGTGGATGGTCTGGCTTCCATCATTGCAGGCTTCCATAGTGTGCTTAACTTCTAGAAGCTGTCACTTGAACGCACAGTCCTCACTCTATCACAACTGTCAGCATGCTAACAATCAGTTGTGCTTGCCCTTCAAGCTCTTTGTGTCCACTGATCTCATAATTGTACAATTTAATTAAATATTATGTAAACTGGTAAAATAAGAACATAAAAGATTTTTCCCTATGAAAATAAAGGTGAATGCTTTAGAATCAGTTCATAAAGGTGAAGAGTAAAGTTACTGGCTAAATATATGTATAAAGACAAACTTTACAATCTGAAATAAGTCTGACATCTTTAATTTGCTTCCTTTTAATACAGCAGTTCTCAACCTGTGGTTTTTGACCCCTTGGGAAAACCTCTATCTCCAAAAATATTTATATTTTGATTCATAACAGTAGCAAAATTACAGTTATGAAACAGCAATGAAAAAAATGTTATGGTTGGGGTCACCATACCATGATGAACTGTATTGAAGAGTCACGACATTAGGAAGGTTGCCAACCACTGTTTTAATACAATCAAACTAAAAACAGGCAATCTGGAATGAAACAATCAGTATGGTTTATACAAAAAAGAAAAAGATGGGTGCTGCAGAGATGGCTCAGGGTTGTTGTTGGTGTTTTCCGTCCTGCCCAGTTCCCACAGTTGTTAAGTCCCAAAGAAATCACACAGAGATCTACATTAATCATAAACTGATTGGCCCATTAGCTCAGGCTTCTTATTAACTCTTATAGCTTATATTAATTCTTATCTGTGTTAGCCACATGGCTCAGTACCTTCTTCAGTGGCGAATCCCATCTTGCTTCTTCGGTGTCTGGACAGGACTGCAGAGGGAGCTTCCCTCTTCCCAGAATCCTCCTGTTCTCATTGATCCACATCTACTTCCTATCTGGTTGTCCTGCCTATACTTCCTGCCTGACTACTGGCCAATCAGCATTTATTTAAAACATAAATGACAAAATATAGACAATTGCCCCGCACCACAGAGTGGTGCTCTTCCAGAGGACCCACGATCAGTTCCAGCACCTACATGATGGCTCATAAACTTCAAGAGCTCTAGACCTAAGAGATATGATGCCCTCTTCTGGCTTGCTTAGACACCAGGGACAAACATGGCGCACAGACATATATGCAGGCAAAACACATAAAATAAAATAAGTAAGTAAAATTAAAATAACTAAAGTATTTTTAAAAGATAAATGAAATTTCTAAAGGATCCATATACAAAGAATAGACCTTGGACCTACATATAAATATTGTTAAATAAATGAATGAATGTTTTAGGTTTTTTTTTTTTTTTTTTTGGTTTTTTCGAGACAGGGTTTCTCTGTGGTTTTGGAGCCTGTCCTGGAACTAGCTCTTGTAGACCAGGCTGGTCTCGAACTCACAGAGATCCGCCTGCCTCTGCCTCCCGAGTGCTGGGATTAAAGGCGTGCGCCACCACCGCCCGGCATATGTTTTAGGTTTTTAAAAAAATGACTAGACTTAGCTAGGCATTTTGGCACATTCCTGTAATTCCTACACTTGAAAGGTGAAAGAAGAAGGATCAAGAATCCAAGGTTAATCAGAGCTATACAGTATGTTCCAAGCCAGTCTCGGCTACATTATATTTCAAAATAAGAAAATCTTGGTGCTAGACAGACAACTCAGCAGTTAAAAGCATTTACTACTGCTCTTGCAGAGAACCCTGGTTCAGTTCTCAGCACCCACATGATTGCTCAAAACCATCTGTAACTCTAGTTCCTGGGCATTTATGCCTTCTTCTCAATCTCCAAGGGCTCCTGCATACACATGGTGCACAAAATGTCATACAGATTCACACATAAATACAAATAAACAACTTTTCATTTTGTTCTTCTCATCATAGAATTTCACTTCATTTTTGTTCTAAAGTCATGAACTGAAATAGCCTCCTGTAAACAACAACAATCAGTATGTTATACTACTGATTTTCAAGTTGTAGTCATTCAGAATACTCAAAAGTAAAATGATTTTCCTCACACACAGGTTTCAATGATATCTGATATTTCTCTAAACATATTTATAAGTTGTAGTAAAAATTCTATTTCCCATGCTGGGCAGTGGTAGGACAGGCCTTTAATCCCAGTACTCAGGAGGCAGAGACAGGAGGATTTCTGTGAGTTTGAGGCCAGTATGTTCTACAGAGTGAGTTCCAGGATAGGCTCCAAAGCTACACAGAAAAACCCTGTCTTGAAAAAGCAAAAAAAAGTAGTTTCTTTTTAGAACTGAAAATACACACACACATATACACACACACTCACTTCACGCACACCACTCCACTGTATATACACACTACATTATCCATTTATCTGAGAAAGTCAGTACCATTGAAGTCCTCATCAAATTATTTAAGGTGTGACCTTGTTTGCTCTGTTTTATCTTCTTTGGGTTACTGCTCATTTTCTAAATCTGGCTGACGATCCTTCCTGCAGGCTCTATAAGCAATCTAATAGCCTACCAATAAATTCTGGTGACTCAAAACAAATTGGGTTGGATGAGTCAAAACCTTGTGCTCCTCCCACCTTTAAACTATTGTGAATAATGCTGATAGTTGCATATAAATATCTGCTCAAGTCTGTTTTTCATCTGTCTGGTGTATGTCCAGATGAGAACTGGTGACTCTTGTGGTAACTGTGTTTAGTTTTTAAGGATCTCCCACAATGTTTTCCACCATGACTGGGCCATGTTACACGTTACCAAAATGCACAGGGGTTCTGGCATCTCCATATCCTCATCCATGCTTATTATATCCTGGATGCCATGTAACATGCTTTGGTTTTACATTCCAGAAATGTCAAAGAAAAATGAATAATCAAAACTAAAATGTGACCAGGTATGGTGGTGGTACATGCCTTTAATCCTAACACTCTGGAACTCTGAGTTCAAAGCTAGTCAAGCCTAGTTTACACAGTGAGTTCCAGGCCAGTCAGGTCTATACAGAGAAACCCTGTGTTAAAAAAATAACTAAAATATGAATAAAACACAAAAGACTATTTGATTATCAGTCATTTCCTTGCTTATATAACATAAATATAAACATTACTTCATTTATAATATAGTTTATAACTTTTCTTGATAATTTTTGGCTTATTTGAAATATGGACTATATAGCTTGGGCTCACCTGGAACTTGTTACATAGTCCCAAAATAGCCTTAAATTTGTAATCCTCCTGCCTCAGCCTCTATAAAGCTGGAATTATAGGTGTGTACCACCACAAACACCTTATTATAGTTTAAACATGAAATATAATAATAGCCTTGAACTCTAGTTCATAAATGATTAGTTTAATGAATTAGTCCAATAATTTGGAATGAGGCCAAGAGGATCAGGATAAAAAGACAAACCAATGGCCATTAGTGACTGGCTCCAGCTTTGTACTTATTATCAGTGGATATAAGAAACAGAAATGTTGTGAGTATTCTTTCTACTAGTTCTTCAAATGTCTGGCTTGCATTTAGATTTAAAAGCGTTTCTCTACTTTCCCAGACATTCATCATAAAAGCCATACACTTGGGTGATCTGTCGGCTTTCATGATTTCCTCGCAATATTGTAATGCGCTTTGGATAGCGCACCTTTAATGCTACAAGCAGAGTTACAGTCTCCACAGAATAATAACCTCTGTTTACATAGTCACCCATGAATAGATAGTTTGTATCTGGTGATTTCCCACCAATTCTGAAGAGTTCCATAAGGTCATGGAATTGGCCATGCATATCTCCACAGACAGTAACAGGACAGCGGACCTCTTGTACATTTGATTCTTTTGTTAAAATTTCCTTAGCCATTTCTTCTTTTTGAGGACTGGTTTTTATTAAAAGACAGGCTAGCTTCCAACTCAATGTATAGTTGAAAATAACCTTACACTTCCGATGCTTCTGCTTCATCATGAGGTACTGGAAACTGAACCCAGGGCCAGGTGCAGGCTGGGTAGCCACTACCATTTCAGCTCTGGCCCAACCCTTCTCGCCTTTAAAAAAAAGGGAATTAACCCTTTGAGTTTAACAACATCAAGCGTCTATATGCCAAGCAACATTAAGTTTTGAAGGCATACTATGAATAAAATCTTATGTTCTTAAAAAGCAAGTTATGGATGTGTACACAGATCAAGATAAATGTAAAATGTTGTAGGATGTTAAACCTCTGGTCCTGATGTAATGTAAACAAATCTCCACAAACTCCACCCCATACAGACAGAGACCAAGGCTTAAAATATCACAAACAGATATGTTCATAGCAAGGCATGGCTGTACATGCCCACATTCCTAACAGTCACGAGACTGTGGTGGGGACGAGGAGCTCAAGACCAGCCCGGCTTGCATAGTGAGTTTTAGGCCTACCTCAGCTACCTTGTGAGATCTTCACTCACAAACAAACGAGGTAAGTTATCAATGGTTGCCAGAGAAGCAGGTGTCCAGAGTAAAAAGCATGTTGTCTTTCTCACACACCTCTCAGGTCTGACTTTAAAAAAAGCTACCAGTCTGTAATGTGCAGGGTTGTTTTGCTGCATGTATGCCCTCAGGTGTCTGGTGCTTGAGGAGAGCAGAAGCGGGCATCAGATTCCCTGAACTGGAGCTACAGATAGGTGCTGGACTTGAACCTAGGTCTTCTAGTAGAACAGGCTCTGCTCTTAACTGCTAAGTCACCTCTCCAGCCCTCGGCTGACATTTCTGCGAAAGTATGGGAATGCTAATGTGTGGAAATACTTTACAGATCTCTTTGACTATCTTCTACTTACAGCTTTAGTGGATGGACAGATATTCTGCCTCCAGGGTGGCCTGTCTCCATCCATAGATACACTGGATCATAAAAGAGCCATGGATCGTTTACAAGAAGTTCCACATGAGGGCCCAATGTGTGATCTCTTATGGTCAGATCCAGATGACCGTGGTGGATGGGGCATTTCACCACGTGGTGCTGGCTATACCTTTGGACACGATATTTCTGAAACATTTAACCATGCCAACGGTCTCACACTGGTGTCTCACGCTCACCAGCTTGTAATGGAAGGTTATAATTGGTGCCATGATCGGAATGTGGTTACCATTTTTAGTGCGCCCAATTACTGCTACTGCTGTGGAAGTCAGGCTGCTATCATGGAATTAGATGACACTGTAAAATATTCTTTTCTTCAGTTTGATCCAGCACCTCGTCGTGGAAAGCCTCATGTGACCCGGCGTACCACAGACTACTTCCTATAAATTCCTCCCCAGGACCTTTCTTTGTATGTGGAAGTATACCTGGCTTTTAAAAAAAAATATATATATGTATACATATATATATTTAAAAACAACAGTTATCTATGTGTTTCTGTAACAAATTGTGGTATGTCTTGACATTAAACTACATCATGGACCAAATGTGCCATACTAATGATGAGCGTTTAGCACAATTTGAGATGAACTTACTACATTGTGTTCTAGATCAGTCTGCCTGCTGTGTCCTAGGAAGCATTCTCTTTGGCTGGTTAAACAAAAAGGGTCACTGACTGCTTCATCTCCTTTGCACTTGGAAATTTAGTTACATTGTTTAACTGGCATGGATTAATAGAGTCAGAGTTTTATTTTTAAGATTTCACAAGCTGACTTCCACTTAATTCATTACCCTTTATTTTACTGAAATGTATACTAACTGAAGAAGAGATTCTTGGGAGTATGTTGTCACAACATTAAAGAGATTTCCTTTCATTTAAACTAAATTACTTTTGATGTTGATCTGCAGTGTTTCTGTGTATTTGTCCTGACAGTGCTTGCATCCTATTTGGTGGACTGAACAAATAAACTTTCCAATATAAACAAACAAACAAACAAAAAAGCATTTCTCTAAAATTTCTTCTAAAAGTAACACAAAGTAGTAAATACAATATTGTGCTTTCAGCACTAGGAACTAATAGTGAAGTAATAATGAAGCCATATTGACTGGGAGTACAGCAAAGTAGACAGGCTAGTTAAGATGATATGGGCAATATCTAGAATCTACAAACAATTAACTTAGCACCCTTAGCAACCTGCTCTCTGCTACAAGCAGCAATGCACAAACAAAAGCCAAACCCATTAGAATAACAGCAGGTTTATTAACAGAAACTAAAATCCAGGAACAGCTCAGAAAAAAAAGCAGATTATTATACTTAGCAGAAGTATCCTAATGAAGGAGGAGAACTAAAAAGCTTTCATGATTGGCTAGGTGTGGTAGCACACGCCTTTAATCCCAGCACTAGAGGCAGAAGTTATAGGACAGTCTGGTCTATGCAGAGAGCTCCAGGACAGCCAAGGCTACATAATAAAACAAGTTCCAGGACTACCAGGACTACACAGAGAAACACTGTCTGGAGAAACAGCTTCATGATCAACAAGACTGCTCTTCCAGAGGACTTGGGTTCGATTCCCAGCACCCACATCTGACGCCCTCACATAAACATACATACAGACAAAACACAAATACACACAAAAATAATAAATAAATAAAATAGTTTTTTTTTTTTTAAAAAAAGACTGAAATGATACTTCAAACAAATCGAGCTCCAACAACTACACTAAATCTGTCAAGGAAGACCACAAACCAAAATTAGTAAGAAATAAATTAAATTTAAAAGGTCATATTATCAAGGAGACAATTTACCAAGAGGAGGTAATGATTCTAAATATATACACATCAAATACTGGCACACTCAATTTCATAAAAACAAACACTACTAGATAAAAATGCACAGATTGACCACAACACAGTAAAGTGTGTGACTTCAATGTCCCACTTCCACCAACAGACAGGTAATAGATAAAAAAAAAAAAACAACAACAAAACAAACCTGCTGTAATACCAGCATGGTAACAGGATAATACAGAGGAATCATAAGTTAATGTTGGTTGCATAGTGAGATTTTTTTAATGGACTATGTAAACAAACTATAAACTAAAACAATGACATTGACTTAATCACTGTTCCACCGCTATGCAGAGACACCATGACCAAGGCAACTCTATTAAAGAAAGCATTTAACTGAGGACTTGCTTACACTTTCAGAGGGTCAATCCATTATCATCATGGCAAGAAGCATGGTGGCAAGCATGATGCTGGAACAGTAACTGAGAGCTACATCCCAACCTGCAAGCAGAGAGAGAAAGAGACAGAGACAGAGGGACATAGAGAGACCGGGCCTGGCAGGCACATTTGAAACCCCAAAGCACACCATTAATGATACACTCCCTCCAGCAAGGTCACATTTCCTAATCCTTTTCAAAAAGTGTCACTCACTGATGACCAAGCATTCAAATATATGAGCCCATGGGAGCCATTCTTATTCAAACCACCGCAGATATCATGTTTCTTTGCTTACTGCATTAGCAAGAAATTAAAAGAACGCTAATGTTAGGGTATAGAAAAATATTTTATCATACTGTTAACCAAGTCTAAATCACTATGGCCTTTTTGACAAGGGAATTTTGTAAAACACAGGATATGTACATGACTCAGTAACTTTACTGAAAAGAATCTAACATACAAAACTACTTCCGTAGATGTATAAAAGCAATAGGGATAAGCGCATTTAAGATAGTTAAAACTTGGCCGGGCGGTGGTGGCGCACGCCTTTAATCCCAGCACTTGGGAGGCTGGGAGGCAGAGGCAGGCGGATCTCTGTGAGTTCGAGACCAGCCTGGTCTACAAGAGCTAGTTCCAGGACAGGCTCCAAAACCACAGAGAAACCCTGACTCGAAAAACCAAAAACCAAAAAAAAAAAAAAAAAAAAAGATAGTTAAAACTTGGAAAGTAGTTAGGCATGGTAGCCCACACTTGTAATTCCAAGCATGAAGATCACAACTTTAACTCACCCTGGACTATATAGGGAGACCCTGTCTCAGAAGAGAAGAATGAGCTGCAGGTTCTTTGAACGTTGATCATTAAACACACACATGTGCACACTCACACACACACACACACACACACAGAGGCAGAGAAAGCCATGTGTGGTGGTACACACATATAATCCCAGCACTTGGGAGACAGAGACAGGCAGATCTTTGTGAGTTTGAGGCCAGCCTGGTCTACAGAGTAAGTTCTAAGACAGCCAGGGCAGAAACAGAGAAACTCTGTCTTTAAAAAAAAAAAGCTAACAAGAAAACCAGTTCTTTAAACAGCGGCTCAAGGGCAGCCTAAGCTACATGAAACCTTGTTTCAAGGAAACCAAAGAGGGATGGGGAGATGGTTCAGTCAGTAAAGTGCTTACCACACAAGCATGAATATTTGAGTCTGATGCTCAGCACCTACATTAAAAAGTCACACCCAACAGGAGCATGTATCTGTAATTCAGTGCTAAGGAGACAGAAACAAAGGATTGTGGGACTCACTACTTTGGGGAGCTCCAGAGAGATCCTGTCAAAAAATAAAAATAAAAAGGAGAACTGAAGATAATAACCTACATCAACTCTGGTCTCTTTGTGCACATAGGGATACATGCACACACATAAAAGGAGGGGAGAGGACTGCATTTTCAGAGGACCCAAGTTCAGTTCACAATACCTGTCAGGAGGCTCACAGTCCAGAGGATCTGATATCCTTTTCTCACCTCTATGGGAACCTGTACTCACATGCATACCCATACAGATTCAAGTATGTATAATTAAAAATCAAATAAATCTTTTAAAGAGAGAGGGTTAATAAAAAAGAATTCTATTAGTGCTAGACTAAACAGTGCTGAGCACTAAAATAATGAACAGAAAGTTACTTAATAATCTTTAAATGGATAACATTTTTAGAAGCAGGGTCTCATGTAGCCCAAGCAGACCACAAATGACCTACACGTCTGAGAACATCCTGATCTTTCTTTCTCTACCTTCATAGTGCTGTGATTACAAAGTCCTCTACCAATTGCAGTTTCTGTGCTGCCACGGAGTCAACCTAGGGCCTAATACATCAACCTAGGCAAGCACACTACCAACTGAGCTACATCCCCCACCCCTATGTAAGGTTCTTTAACCTTAAATTTCTAACAAGAACAAAAGAAAAATTGAAAAACTGTTTTCTTTAATTATAGGAAAATTTAAAATAAAAAGATGCAACAAAGATTACAATTACTTTTCAAAGCCAATGAAAATCCAGTTGTAATGAGAAGCAAGAAGAAGCCAGATTATCAGATGTCTGATTGAGAATCTTACAGATCAGAACATACCTCATATTCTACTTTGACTTTGGCAAAGAAACCTGTAACTAAGAATTAAATCATCTCCCAAACAAGGAATTCATGCAATCTATAAAATGGAAAACAAAGCATAAAGAAGTTATATGAGGGCTAGGGAGATGAATTGGTGGTTAAGAGCACTGGCTGCTCTTCCAGAGGACCTGGGTTCAATTCCCAGTACCCACACGGCAGCTCACAGCTGTCTGTTCCAGAGGATCTGACATCTTCAAACCAATGCACACAAAATAAAGTTAAATAAATTCTTTTCAAAAAAGGTGTGCACCCCCAGTATCCAGTTTGTTTTAAAAAAAAAAAAAGTTATATGAAACCCTGCACATTAGCAATCACGGAGGCTCATATGTTAAATGAAGATATGAATTAGAATACGATGGTTTGGAGTTGGGAGAGTATTCTTTTAATAAACAAAATAAACATAGCTATTATCCTCATCCTCATTATAAAGATATTTTATATGTAGCCTACTTAGCATGTTTTATCATTCAAAAGAACTTGAATACAAGAAAAAGACAGAAAAGAATTCATTCCTAAAGCGTATTCTAAAGATATAAATAAATTTTAAAAATTCTTTTATATTTTTATTTACTTATTTTATGTGAATGGGCCTGTGAGCAAGCATGACATGGCATAGGTGTGCCAAGTCAGTTCTGGGACAAAACTCAGGTCATCAGACTTGGCAACAAGTATCAAACCAAAGGAGGAATAGAGATGTAGCTCAGTAGAGGAGTGCCTATCTAGTGAGGCCTCAGGTTTCATCTCCAATACCACAAAAACAACTTTGTCTCAAAAGAAGAAATACTGACATACCATTTTATAAAGTTCTTATATGAAGGCTGGGAACACAGCTCAAAGTTAGAGCACTGGGCTAGCATGTGCAAGGCCCAAAGTTCAATCCCCAGTACTGAAAAGAATTATTACATCATGGTAGTCCATTGTGTATGCCATATTTTATATTCCTTTTTGATTTACATTTAGGGTATTTTCAGCTCAGTCCTATTCCAAACATTGTTTCAGAGAATATCCTTGTATATAGTCTTTATTTTAGATAAAAATTCTAGAAGTAGAACTGGTAGGCCACAGAGTACCTACAATACAAATGTTGATAAACAGTGTCCAACTGACCTTAGAAAAAGTATACCAATTTATATTCCCACTAACCTCTCATAAAAGTGGTTAGAGCCAGATGTGGTACATGCCTAGAATCCTAGCACTTGAGAGGTTGAAGCCTGAGGATTAGTGCAAATTAACTGCCAGTCTGAGCTACATAGTAACACCCTGTCTCAAAAACAAGAGAATGGAATTCAGGCAGGGAAGCATGCCCGTAATCCTAACAATGGGAGAGCAAGGAAGAAGGATCACAAGTCTGAAAGCAGCTGCAGCAACACAGTGAGATCCTGCCTCCAAAACAGTGATCATTACACTTACACACACACAGGTTTTTGTTGTTTTTAAGACAAGGTCTTACTGTATAGACCATGCTGGCCTTGAACTCACTGAGATTTACCTCCCTCTGTGCCCCTGGTACCGGGTTTAAAGCTGTGTGCCACTATACCCAGCCCAGATTAGTACTTTTTAAAGCTTTTGCTACTGCTACCAAACCATCCTCCAGAAAGAGGCATAGCATCCGCTAGCAGTTTAGGAAGAGTACCTGTTTTCTCACATTAATATCAATGTTTTGGCCTGGTGACTCCCAGCACTTGGAAGTCAGGCTTCGGCAGATCTCTGTGAGTTCAAAGACAGCCTGATCTACAAAGCGAGTTCCAGGACAGCTAGAGCTGTTACACAGAGAAACCCTGTCTTGGGAGGAAAAATAGAAGAAACCTAGTACTGTATCACGACTATTATGGACAAGGCAAAATATGTTTTTATTTAATTATTTTTAAGCTTTGTCAGTCTGTTATATGAAAAAATGTCCACCTAGTGATCTTTACCTCTGGTAATAAGACTTTCTGACAATTTGAATTTCTGCTATGCACTGCCTGTTTATTACCATTATGCACTTTTTGTTGCTTTGGAACTTGCTACATGACCAAGCTAGCCTGAAATTCACAGAGCTTTCACTTGCCTCTGCCCTAAGTACTATAATTAAAGGTGTATGCCACCATGCCTGTCCTCCACCATGAACTTTTAGCCCTTTTTTAAAATTAGCATACAAAGCAATGGATTTCATTCTGGAATTTTTATACACACTCTGTTGTTGTTGAGCCTCCTCCCTTGTACCCCTCCCCCACCATCCCCCTTGCTCCCACTTCCACTGAGAGGAGTCTCTCCACTTTCATGTCACATGTATGCTGTTATTGCCTCTCTCTTTCCCTCAAGACCTTTTTCCCCCTTCTCACGGCCCTTTTCTAGTCCCATGACCCATACTCACATACACCCCATGTACATTACATCACATAAATACTTAAAATTAGAGACTGTATGAGGGCATATGTGGTGTTTGTCTTTTGGAACCTACGTAACCTCACTGAATAATACAATTTCCAGATCCGTCCATTTTGTTGCAAGTTTCATGATTTCAATTCTTTTTCTAACTGAATAGACTTCCATTGTGCATATGTCACATATTCATCTGTTGATGGACATCTAGGCTAATTCTAGTTCCTATCAGTGAAAGGGTCTGGAAAATTAAAAATACAGCTACCATATGAGCCAGTTACAGCATTCTTGGGCAAATATCCAAAGGACTCTAAATCCTACCACAGAGATACTTGCTCATCCACGTTTACTGCTACACTGTTCTTTTTTTAAAATATTTATTTATTTTTATTTCATTTGCACTGGTTTTTTTGCCTGCAAGTATATCTGTATGAGGGCATCAAATCCCTTGGAACTGGAGTTAAAGACAGCTGTGAGCTGCTATTTTGGTTCTGGGAATTGAACCTGGATCCTTTGGATGAGCAGTTAGTGCTCTTAACTATCGAGCCCTCTCTCCAGCCCCTGCTACACTGTTCTTATGTTTGCCTGATATAAATATGGAAAATGCCTTTGTCACATATATTCCTCATGCTCTGAGCAGTTTGTTGTTTATCTTTTTATCTCTTTCTGGGTTCTTTTCTCTTGTGCAGCTTTTAACTTATATCATGACTCTGGTGTAATTAGAAAGGTTGTTCCTACCCTAAGCCTATATTAATAATTTGCTTATACTTTCTTCTAGTTCCTTTTGTACTTTACACTTAAATACTAAACTCGTCTAGAATTTGATTTAGTTTAGGTACATAACATAGGTAACTTTTCCCATTTCACATCATTAATTGGTTATCCCAGTCATTTGCTAAGTGACAAAGGTTTTTTTCTCCCTATCTGAAATGCTTTCACTATTGCATATATGCTAAATTCTCATTTATAGTGAGGTCTATTTGGCTGTGTCTTTGCAGCTGGACAGATGGCTCAGTGGTTAAGAACATATATTAGCCTTCCAGTACACCAGGGTTCAATTCCCAGCACCCACATCAAGTGGCTCTCAACAGCCTGCAACTCTAGTTCCAGAGTATCAGGCCCCAAAAAACTAGGGACAAATGACAAAATGACTAGGGACAAATCTGTGGTACCTATTAGCAAACCAAAGTGCAGGCTGGCCTCCAGGCTCTCTCTCCATCACAAATGCCTATTACAGAGCCCATGCGCCTAGCTCTTCTCAGTCTAACCTGATCTTCACCAGCTCTTGGACTTCCTTTCCCCTAGATTCCCCTGCCATTTTGACCACATGCTCTCTTGGGATTCTCTCCTGTCTGTCTTCCACTTTTCTCTTCTTCTCTCCTCTCATAGCTAAGTCAAGTCTGCTGGTCATGTTCAGTTTCTCTCTCTCTCTCTCTCTCTCTCTCTCTCT
Source organism: Chionomys nivalis (assembly GCF_950005125.1). NCBI lineage: Eukaryota > Metazoa > Chordata > Mammalia > Rodentia > Cricetidae > Chionomys > Chionomys nivalis. The sequence continues at coordinate 75,488,971 of NC_080112.1, read as the reverse complement.
CTCTCTCTCTCTCTCTCTCTCGACAGAGGCGGGAGGATCTCTGTGAATTTGAGGCCAGCCTGGTCTACAAGAGCTAGTTCCAGGACAGACTCCAAAGCTACAGAGAAACCCTGTCTCAAAAAAACCAAATAATAATAATAATAAAGAATGTAAGAGTCAGAAGGGATGGAGGACACCAAGAAAACAAAACCCTCCAAGTCAACATGATCGAAGTTATTATGAGACAGAGACTGAAACAGCATACACAGAGCCTGCTCGGGTATGCACCAGGTCATCTGTATATATATCATGGCTTCCAGTTTAGTGTTTTTATGAAATTCCAGAGTGTGGGAATGAGTGGGTCTCTGATTCTTGTGCCTTCTCTTAGGCTCTTTTCCTTCTATTGGTTTGCCTTGTCCAACTCTATATGATAGCATTTGTTTTATCTTATATTATATTTTATTATATTTTTATTATTATCCTTTAGAAGTCACCTTGTTTTCTAATGAGAGACAAGAAGAAAAAGGGTGTAAGACTAAGAAGGGGATAGGGGACAGGGAGAAAAGGAGGGAAACCAGGAAGAGGAGGGAGGGGGACCACCAAAATTTCCCCATGTTACAAACCACAGCACCCAGTGATTTCCTCCTTAGTTTTGCTTTTCTGGGATTGTCATATAAATGAAATTTTGTACAACATAGCCTTTTGAAGCTGGCTCCGCTCATTCATGAAACTGCGGTGTTAAAGATCAATGACATAATTGCACAATCAACAGGTAGTTCCTTTTTTTATCAAAGAGTAGCATACCATGACATCATGACATGGAGTACAACAATCCGCTTATCTAGTTCCAGCTGAAAGAAGTGGCTTCTTTCCAATTTTGGTAACTACTGCTAAATAATGGTGCTATCAACATTTGTGTACTGGGTTGTTTTATTAAGTTTCTAAAGCAGGGGCTCAAAAGCATGGATAAGTGTGTTTACTATGAGCTACAGTCCTAGCAACCAAGTATAGCTTTTTGGTGAACCTAAGCTGTCATTTCTCTTGGCAGATACCTAGAAGAAAGACTGATGAGTCACATATACAGGTAAGTGCATAAGAAACTTCCAAAAGGTGTTCTGCTCAGTGGAAATATTGCTTTTTCTCTCCCACCCACCAGCAATGAATGTTCTAGTAGTTCTGCATCGCTGCCAGTTTTGTTTCGCATTTTACACAATCTAATAATGTAACTTGTGTTTTTTAAAGGAACTTTATTCTTAGGATATTCTTAGGGCCATAATAAAACTGACCAGATAATACAGAAATTTCCCATTTGCCTCCTATCATATATATAATCTCTCCCATTATCAACTACCATTATGGTTTTATTTTCCTTTTTTAATTTATTTATTTTTATTTTATGTGCATTGATATTTTGCCATGGGTGTCAGGTTACTGGAACTGGAATTACAGACAGTTGTGAGCTGCCATGTGGGTGCTAGGAATTGAACCTGGGTTCTCTGGAAGAGCAATCAGTGCTCTTAACCACTGAGTCATCTCTCCAGCCCCATTATTTTCTTAATATCTAAGCTGCATATGTTTTTTAGAGACAGGGTTTATCTGTGTAACAGCTCTGGTGTTCTGAAACTTGCTTTGCTGACCAGCATGGCCTCAAACTCACAGAGATCCTCCTGCCTTTGCTTCCTGAGTGCTAGTATTAAAGACTGTCTGGCAATCTATTTATTTTTCCTTTGCATTTGATATTTTGTCTGCATGTATGCTTGTGCACCATGTGCATGCAGTGTCCAAAGATGCCCCAGAAGGGAGATGGATCCCCCAGAATTGGAGTTCCTGAGGGTTGTGAGCCGTGATGTGGATGCTGGGAATCAAACCTGGGTCCTCTAGAAGAGTAGGCAGTGCTCTTAACTTCTAAGCCATCTCTCTCCAGCCCCCCCTTTATGACTTTTAATTAGCAAGTTTTAAGTGATTTGTTATCACAAACAAGCAGAAGTGCTAATACAGCCATTTAAAATTTACTGAACTGCTAAGAACAAAATAAATTCTGCAATACCTCAAATGCATACTTGCTAAAGAGAACTCAAGGCAAATATGCCTATATAGAGAGACTATCTTCAGTTGTGATTACACGGACAACATGCACATGATCCTATAAACAACTCCTCGCTTCCTGTAAGTAAACACTAATGAAACTCATTGGGTCACATAACATGAAAGTAGGGAGGGAACTAATTGGAAAGGGGAAAGGGATCTGCAATAGTGGGAAGGGGACAAAAAGGAATAATGGGAGAGGATCTAATCAAATGCACTACAATACAGTTTGAAACTGTCATAATGAAACCATTATGTATAATAAATATATTCTAATAAACATAAAAGGTGAAAAAGAATATATAGAACATGTATACAATGGAAGATTAAGCTTTATTTTTAAAAAAAAAAAAAAGAGCTCACCATTTTCCATGCCATTCATGAGGTAGGAGGACTTGTCAAGTGAAATAAAGCCAAGCATAGAAAATAAAATACGCCATAATCGAATCAACAAAACTGAATGTACAGAGATAGACAGAGAAACAGTAGTTCCTAGGGGTGGGTGATGGGAATGCGGAAGTCAGGGATGCACAGTAACAAAGGCACAGGAAAGGCATAGCGTGAACAAGTCTAGAGTCGCTGAAAAACAGGAGGATCTAGCAGCACATCTGTCTTGAATGTGCACTTGCTTCACTATGGTAACCTCTTAGCAGTTCACATGTGTATTCCACAGGAAAACCCATTTTTTTAAAAAAAAGAAATCATAGAAGATCTCCTGAGTAAATTGGGAGCATACCCTTGGGGGAGGGTTAAAGGGGAGGGAAGAGGCAGGAAGGGGAGCAGAGAAAAATGTAGAACTCAATAAAAATCAATTAAAAAAGAGAAAAAAAATCAATGCTGGGCACACCTTTCATCCCAGCACTTGGTAGACAGAGGCAGGACAACCTTTGTGTTCAAGGCTAGCCTGGTCTAGAAGTTCCAGGACAGTTAGAAAAACCCTGGGTGGGATGAATCAAGTCAAATTGTCAAGGACAATAATGTTTAATATTTTGGATATTTCAAATACATATTCAGGGTGGAAAAGCCTAGTATGTGCATGGTGTCCAACCTCTAACACTGAAAACAGAATAAAGTACAAATTCATCATGATTTACAGGGAGAATGTTCTATCCAGAATGTACTCCTAAATTCCGTGGTTTGGCATATTGTGAAAGTATTAGCTTGGCTTTAAACCTGGGTCAAGCCGGGAGGTGGTGGTGCACGCCTTTAATCCCAGCACTCGGGGGGGGGGGGGGGGGGGGGGCTGGAGAGATGGCTCAGAGGTTAAGAGCATTGCCTGCTCTTCCAAAGGTCCTGAGTTCAATTCCCAGCAACCACATGGTGGCTCATAACCATCTGTAATGGGGTCTGGTGCTCTCTTCTGGCCAGCAGGCATATACACAGACAGAATATTGTATACATAATAAATAAATAAATATTTAAAAAAAAAATCCCAGCACTCGGGAGGTAGAGGCAGGAGGATCTCCGTGAGTTCGAGGCCACCCTGGTCTACAAGAGCTAGTTCCAGGACAGGAACCAAAAACTACGGAGAAACCCTGTCTCGAAAAACTAAAAAAAAAAAAAAAAAAAAAAAAAAAAAAAAAAAAAAAAAAAAAAAATGGCTAAGATGCCTATTTAGTATATCAAAGCAGAACTGGCCACCAGGTTCTCCCTGCACACCTCAGCCCCTACCTCTAACAGGACCCTCCTGGCTGGCATACCCCAACCCCTATCTCAAACTCTCGAGCCCACGAGGTTGGATTCTTCCCTATATAATCCAGACATTTCAGTTACCCACTCTCTTTGTATTTTGGGCCTCCTGGCTGCTGCACCTGGTTCCCGGCTCCACCTTCTCCCTATCATTCCCAGCCCCCACCCCCATCCTCAGAAGGTCATGACCACTCTGGACTCTCCCAGATATCCCTGCCTCTACCCTACGCTCTGCCTTTTATCTACAATTAACCTCCTACACCATACCTAGGCGCAGTCATGTTCTTTCTTTTTCCTTTTGATTTCTTTATTTCCATTCAGAAAGTACCAGCATGAATTTTATCATCTCACAAAACTACTTCTACTTAAATCAGCTGACATCTTTCTTACAGTAGCCTTGGTAGAGTAAAGATGTGCCTGGCCTACAAGACAACTGTGCCCCCCTGTTGGAGAAGCAGCTTTCACAAGGTCAGGACTACTGCCTGTAGTCAGTATGCTTTAAAGGATGAGTTGTCACCTTTTAAAAACCACCTTTTTCTTGTGCAGGCAATCTGATCCAGAGCCCTAGGACCCTGCCCTAGGATGGACATTCTGAATTCTAAAACCCTGTGGGGAATAAAGCTACAACTAAATTTCAAATGTTGAATATCTGAAGTATTGGGGCTAGAGAGATGGTTAAGAGGTTAAGAGCACTGGCTGTTCTTCCAGAGGACCAGGTTTCAATTCCCTACATGGTCGCTCACAACTGTCTGTTCCAGGGAATCTGACACCCTCACACAGACATACATGTGGGCAATATACACCAATGCGCATAAAATAAAAATAAATTATAAAAAATATTTGAAGTATTTGTTTTGATTTGAGACTGGTCACATTCTGTAGCCCAGGTAGGACTAGAAGTCACAATTCCCCCACCTCAGCCTTCATAGTGCTGGGACACTACATAGGACATGTCCTACAAAGCCTGGATTGAAATAAATGTGTAAAGTACTTTTGTACTGTGACTTTTATTTCCATCTTTAGTGAATACTACAATACATGTACATGCATATGTAGACAGAAATAAATATACACATATAGACAGGCTAAACTAACAACTTCCTATTAAAAACTAATTCGGTATAATGTTTTCTCATTGCTAACATTTCACTTTGAAAGTGATGTGACATTATTGTCATACAGGTCTTCCATTTGTTTGATTAGAATTAGCACAAGATATTTTATATTATTTATGGCTATTGTGAAGGGTGTTATTTCCTTGATTTCTTCCTCAACCCATTTGTCGCTTGTATATAGGAGGGCTACTACTGATCTTTTCGAGTTAATCTTCTATCCAGCCACTTACACAAAGAAATTCAGTCTCAAAAAAAAAAAACATTAAAAAAACAAAAAGAAATTCAATTCGGACATATAGGCACAGAGAAAGATAAACCAATCCAAACATAGAATGACTAAGTATAAAAGTAGCCGCCCTCCACACCCAAGAGTCTCTCATCTCAAAATTACCAGTGGACGCCTGAAGGCACAGACCATAATGAACCCTGAGTACACCATGCTTTTTTTTTTCATACAGACACAAATTTAATGGCTTTCCCAGCTTACATAAACATTTATCATGCACTGTGAGGGTGATGGCTTCATGGTTAAGTATACAGGCTGCTCTTCCAGAGGTCCTGAGTTCAATTCCCAGCACCCATGAGGTGGCTCACAGCCATCTGTAACTGTAGTCTCATGAGATCTAATGCCCTCTTTCTAGTGTGCAGAGATGCATGCAGACAAAGCATTTATATAAATAAAATACACAATTTATTCTTTAAAAACTAAATAAAATGTAACAGGAAAAGAAGCTGGGTTTTTTGTCTTTACAGTTTCACAGACCAAAAAAAAATCTCCTAATGTATTTTTAATGTTAAAAATTTTATTCATTTTTCTTTATATGAGCATCAGATCCCCTAGAGCTGGTGAAACAGATGGTTATGAGTTACTGTGCAGGTGCTGGGAATCAAACTCAGGTCCTTCAAAGGAACAGCCAGTACTCTGAACCACTGAGCACTCTTCTTCAGCCCCTCAATACAGCTTTCAACAAGCTCATTATTTTCTTTTCCTTGACAAGCTGAGTTTTCACCTTTCCTATTAAAGGATGCACTTACAGCTTTCTCTCAGCACAAACACATTTGCCACTCTTGAACTTTGGGTTCATATTTATGTAAAATAAGGACTGCTTGTTGGCTCCCAGGTAAAGTGCTTACTGCACAAGCCTGAACACCAGAGTTCAATGTCCCAACCCACACAGAGGTGGAGGGCAAAATGTAAAGAGTGAGAGGTCCGGTCTCAAAAGATTAAAGATTCAAGCAATGGTTATAAGAGTACATTTCACTTTCACACACATATGCACACTCACACATGCACACACACGCCAGTTTTTTCTTAAAATGCTATTTTGCTCAGGCCGGATGGTGGTGGCACATGTCTTTAATCCTAGTATTCGTGAGGCAGAGGCAGGTGGATCTCTATGAGTCTGAGGCTCCAGCCTGGTGTACAGAGTGAGTTCCAGGACAACCAAGGCCACACAGAGAAACCCTGTCTCAAATATCAAAAAACAAACAAACAAAAAAAAAAAAACCTGCTACTGCTCAGAAACAAAAAACAGATCATGGACTAAATGAAGATAAGGAAAAGTAGATAGATCTGAGAAATGGTAAGGACTAGACAACAGACTTGGTGATTGACTGAATGTGGGCATGAGTATTTTAAAAAGTTCTATCAATTTTCTTGCTCTATTTAAGTATATATACACCTCACACACACAAATATAATAAAAATGGGGATTTTTGCTAGGTAGTAATGGTGTGTGCCTTTAATATCAAGATTTAGTAGTCAGAGGCAGGAAAATCTCTCTGTTTTAGACCAGCCTGGTCTACAAAACAAGTTCCAGGACAGCCAGGAATATATACAAAAACCTGGTCTAGAAAAACAAAACCAAAATACAGAGTCCTAAGGTAGAAGCATAAAAAAAAAACAATGAAATGTTTCCGAATGAGGTTCTGCTATAGTTATAGGTAGGTGCTTAGTCTTGATGTCACTAGAGAGGCTATCTCCAGCAGCTAATTGAAGCAGATGAAGAGACCCACAGCCAAACATTAGGTGGAGAGAAAGCCCAGGCTGGAGATCTCCATCAGGTCCCTCCCCTTGGAACTCTCAGGAAACCCCAAGGAAGAGGGGAAGGAGGAATTGTGGGAGCCAGAGGGACCGAGGATGTGGGAGAGCATGGTCCACAGAATCAACAAAGCAGAGCTCATAGAGGTTCACAGATGCTGAACGGCAATAGGGGAGCATGCATGGGTTTGCACAAGGCCCTCTGCTTACACACTGTGGTTTTTATAGCTGGTTGTTCTCGTGGGTCTAACAGTGGGTGTCTCTGAGTTTTTGATGCTTTGGGGACCCCTTGCCTCCTTCTGGGTCACCTCGTCTAGCCTTGATATGAGGGTCTGTGCCTGGTCTTTATTGTACCCTGTTAGGCTGCTGTGTTTGGCTGATATCACTGGGAGGCCCGTCCTTTTCTGAAGGGAAATGGAAGAGGAGGTGGAGCTGCAGGAGAGGAGTCAGGAAACTACAAGGAGTGGAGGGAGGGAAGCTTCGGGTGGGGATATATTGTATGAGAGAAGAATAAGTAATTTTTAAAAACCCTGCAACTTTCTAGACAGGTGGGGTGGCGTTATTAACTTTAACTTACAGATAGATAAGGAAAGGCTAGGAAATGCCACCTAATTTGCCCAAGGTCACGGGGTGTTAGCAGAACTGACAAACTCCAGACTCAGATGAACTTCAGTGCACTTTGCACTACTACACAACATATCCAAAGTGTACATTAGTTCACGCTTGCACCACACACTGTCATCCATCTACAAAGGGTCTCACATACAATTATTTTACTTACTATTCATAGCCTATATGTTAGACAGAGCAGGTACTGTCATTTTACTAATGAGTACACACTAAATAGAGAAAAATATTGGCATAATTTCTTTTTTTTCAAGACAGGGTTTCTCGTGGCTTTGGAGCCTGTCCTGGAACTAGCTCTTGTAGACTAGGCTGGTCTCGAACTCACAGAGATCCGCCTGCCTCTGCCTCACAAGTGCTGGGATTAAAGGCGTGCCATAATTTCTTGAAATACGGAAACACCTAAAGTTTATTTGTTGGGTTAAAAAGGAATCTGAACTAGAAATTTGGTTCTAGGACAACCAGGACTGTTAAACAGAGAAACACTGTCTCAATTAAAAATAAATAAATAAAACCTTAAGATGGGAAACGAAAAGATTCGAACTGCGAACTTGGCAAGACTCCTTGTCTGTACACAGCAGGTAAACTGACTGAAGGGAGAAGAATGGCTTGGGCAGTGTTCAGGTCCCCCATTGCATAATCCCATGGCCTGTGGGTTCATGTAGCACAACAACCTGAGATGAAATGAAGTAGGGTGTCTCAAACTTGCAGATCAGGATCTACAGGCACATCTAGAAAGCTCTACTCCTGACACCCCAAACTGGTTTCAGAATGTCTTCTCCTCTCTCATATATCTACCCCTTCCTGTCATATGACCTAGATGAGATCCTCAGTGAGATAAAATCGGGAAGCAAGCAAGTCCGTCTCAGGACTACACTAGCAGAACCTGCCCTGACAAAATTAAAAGAAGCTAGGCTGGGCTAGCAAGAAGGTTCTCAAGTAAAAGCACTTCTCACAAAGCCTCATGACCTGAATTTGATCCCACCGTCCCACAGGTCAGAACCAATTCTCAGCTATTCTCTGACCTTCACATACACAACATGGTGTGTACACACACAAATATTTTTTAAAATTTTTTAAATAAGTTGAGCTTTTCTTCCTGGTAATCCCTCATCCTTTCAGGAGGGCTTCCTTACATTTTCTTAATAAACCTATGCTTATTCTGCTTTTAAGAAATATAAACAAAGAAGTAGCTCCTCCTTATATTATAGGGGGATGACAACTATGATCCCAGCACTCAGGAGACTGAGGCAGGAAGATTGCTATGAGTTCTTGGTTAGTCTGGTCTACATATCAAAGAAGCAAAATGTTACACATAGAGATCATCATAACAAAAGATTGGATGTGACAAGGTGATCTTATGTGATCATTTCTGCCTGTTTAGTGAGGGAGGAAAAGAACTGAAAAATGCCAGGACAGTAATATCAAACCTTTCTAGAACATGATAACACATCAAATCCAAAGGTAAAAAAAGAGAAAAGATAGACAGGTCATAGCAGGCATTCATGTGGCAATCCACCCATGCTGCAAGCCAACCTAAGGGGAAACAAACATATGTTACAAGCAGTTCTTGCTTCAGAAACCTCTATCCAAGCTGTGCTTAGGAACAACAGAAAACCAAGACACAACTGGTCTGGCCAGTTGCTTCAATTATGAAAGATAATCTAAAACTGAGCACATGCTTCAGATGCAGAACATAATCTGCATTTCCAGAGCTGTGGGTGCATCTCAGTGGCAGGCAGCTGCTCTAGCTTGAGGGAGTATCTGGGCTCCATCCTGGACTCACAAAAATGTACACGCTAAAACAACTACTGGTAAGTCTCAAATGGATGGGTCAAGTAGTAGTTGTAGTTGATTGTCTTCATATTTGGGAAGGGGAAACACTATTGCAGAATCACAGTCAGAAACAAAAGCTAGGGCTGGGTACAGTGACACACACCTGCAATCCTAGCACTTAGGAGGCTGAGACCAGAGCAGAGCAAATTCAAGGCCAGATTGGGCTACAAGTAAAGTTTGAGGCCACCCTAAACTATACAGGGAATATGAGGTCAGCCTCAGCTATATAAAGAGATCCTGCCTCAGAAAAAAAGAAAAAAAAAACAAAGCTAGGGCTAGCAATACAGACTTGGTATTGTCCTTGCCTAGCCTATGTAAAGCCCTGGGTTTAATTTCTACCAGTGTATAAGCCAGACATGGTGACACATGTCTGCTCTTCCGCACTCAGGTAGTGGAGGCGGAAGGATCAAGAGTTCACTGTCATCTTCAAGTACATAGCTAGTTTGAAAGCAGCATGAATTTAGGAGACCCTGTCTCCAAAAAGAGAAAGGAAAGAAAGAAGGCAGGCAAACAGACTAATTAAATGTACTGTTTTGCTTGAAGAGGTTGGGCACCCTAACAACTCTCACACAGTACAGATCTTTCTCTTTCCATGACTAACTTCCTTCTGTTTATCCTGATCTCTAAGACACCTCACTGGCACTCCATGTACATATTGATTAGCCTTTCTATTGCCACTTGTTCCTAGGGTTAATGACCCCACTTTCAATGTTTTGCATTGACATAAAATCTCTATTATAAGCTGGCAAGTCTTTCACTGAAAGCCACACTCTACTTGATCTCATTCTTTTCTATCCCTTCATCTAGAATGTTGTCTTTCTCATATTTAAATCCTATCACTGACTAATCCAGATAGATAGGACTGTCCACTGTGTTCACTAGGATATCCCTTGTGAGCAGGGTGGCAACTTAGTAAATCACTATTGAGTAAGTAAAGGAACTGAAGTCCCACCTCCACTATGAACAGGAATGCCAAACACTCCTACTCACTTTCTTTTGTAATGTCAAAAACCTTGGAACCAGTATTACAGCCTAATACCTAATTTCCCTGCATTTGACTTCTTTTCCTGGCAAGGCTCCACCAGAGACCAGACACCTTGCAAATCTCTGAGTATCTCACAGGGTATAAGAAAAATTGGATACACAGGAAGCACACCATAAACACTTCCTAGCATACAGATGAAATGCATGAGAATCCCATCTACACCAACTTCGTGAGAATAGTTATTTTTGCTCACCATGTTAGAGATGTCCAGGCCTCTTTGCTTGCTGACATTTTCCATTTCAAAACTCATTAAGCAGAACTGTGATCGAGCATTTGGCAATTTAGGAAAGCATCTGGAAAATCTTGATGCCCTGGAGTTTGTGGCTTGCTGATTACATAAGCAATTGTTACAGGTTTTCATGGTAGGGAACTAGAACGACTGCATCATGGTGATTTATCTGCTGGTTAGCATGAGTTCCAGGATGCATGTCACATGTTCAAATAGTAGGTGTGCTGTTGGCTTCTGGCTCCCAAATCCAGTTTTCCCTTTTCTGTGGCATAATGTAGAAATTAATTATTGCTTGTGGGTATTGATTAATATATAGCTCTTACAGTCTACTAAATTGATAGTGGAGAAGAACTATAATTTATAATTTTATTACATAGGTTGCTAAAATTACTTTTACAATGAATAACACATTAAAATAATAATAGTAGTAACTGAAATTTATTGCATGTTTTTACTACTTGCCAAACACTTTTTTTATTTTGGTTTTGGTTTTTCTGAGACAGGGTTTCTATGTAGCCCTGGCTATGTCCTGGAATCCTGTAGACCAGGATGGTCTCAAACTCAGAGATCCGTCTGCCTCTGTCTCCCAAGTGCTAGGATTAAAGGTGTGCGCCACTGCCACCTGGCACTGTTCTTAAAGCATTCTAAGTGTTAACTCATTGCCAATCCTAGGAGGTAAGTACTGTTATTATCCCCACTTTACAAATTCGAAGAAGGGTAAGAATACCTATACCAGCAGTGAGCAGAGGAACAAGGATTCCAACCCAGAAAGTTTGAGGCCAGAGTCCCCACTTTTAACATGATGTTATAGTGCCTCCCTCTAACAACACAACATTGTAATACAACAGTGACTTAAGGTGCTTAAAGTAGCAAGAGAATATATCCACTGGATCCAAGAAATGTAACTGGGAATGTTATGACCTGTACTCGCTTATTAAGTTCTACTGTACTTTCTTTCAGAACAGTTCAATTCTATACATTATTATATGATAATAGCGAAGTGTGGCCAAGTTTACTATAAAGACAGGAAAACATGTCAGTGGTACTGGCACACTCCTTTAATCCCTGCAGAGTCAAGAGGATCTCTGTGAATTAAAGGCCAGCCTTATAGACATTGTGAGATTCTGACAAAAAAAAAAAAAAGAAAAGAAAAAGAAAAGAAAAAGGAAACTATGGGTCCTTTCTTTTGAAATTAGATGAAGGTAACAAGGAAATGAGCTATTACAATTTTTCCTGCAGAGACTTTCACTGTAGCTTAGGGAAGCCTGGAATTCATTATTTAGTCCAAGTTTGCTTGCCCCAAATTCAGGCAATTCTCCTGCTTTGGCTCTCTAAATGCTAGGATTATAAATGTAAGCTGCCACATCCAGTTCTTGTCTATGTGTAGTTTTTGCTTGGGATATTTTTTCATCTTTGTTTTGTTTTGTTTTGTTTTGAGATAGACTCTCATATCCATACATACACTGGCCTCCAACTTCCTACAACATGGGACTGAACTCTTGATCCTCTTGCTTCTACCTCCCAGTGCTAGTATTATAGTAATGTGCAAGCACTCTTGGTTTACCTGTGTGCTTTCAAATCATACTTCCTGCCTGTAAATCTGCCTAGCCTATACAGTAAGACTATATATGGATAGATAGATAGATAGATAGATAGATAGATAGATAGATAGATAGATAGATAGATAGACAGACAGACAGACAGACTGACTATAGATAGATACATCTTAACTGGGTATGGTGGAGGGTACCAATCACAATTACTTGAGAGGCTAAAGTGGGAAAATTGCTTGAACTGAGAAGTCTGGAACAAGCCAAAGCAACACAGCAAAACTATTGTCTCAAAATAACAATGATAAAAAAATTACAATTCCCCTATGTTAAATAAGGGCATAGACTTTGAAGCCAAGATTGAGTGTTTTGAAACCCTAATTTATCCACATGCTATGTCTGGGAATAGAATCTGCTATTATGACATACAGCTAGTCTTGGGCTGGCAATTCAGTCCAGTGCACAGAGCTTGCCTGGCATGTACAAAGCCCACGATTCATCCTCAGAACCTAAAAATATTACCCCTACCAAAGTACAAACAATAGACAAAGTATGAGATTGCTTTTTCAGACCAAACTGTTCTGGTCCCTATCATTTATATGCATAAAAATAAGTACTGCAAGGGCATGGGGCCTATGATTGCAGCACTGGGGAGGTTAAGGTAGCAGAATTCCAAATCCAAGGCCAACCCAGCCTACACATTGAAACTCTGTCTCAAAAACTACATAAAAAGATTTAAGATCCTGTGCCTTAGCACATGTTCTAGAGTTAAGATATGGGAATTTGTGGGTTATATTTTTAATAATCACCGTGGACAAACTCTTAAAACAAGTCTAATCAGACTTTTGCACTAAATGTCAAATTATACAATGTAGAAAATAAATCTATGGGGGCTGGAGAGATGACTCAGCTGTTAAGAGCACTGACTGTCCTTCCAGAGAACCCAGGTTTGATTCCCAGCACCCACATGGCAACAAGCAAGTGCCTGTAACACCAGTTCTGGTGGATCCAAAATGCTCACACAAACATGCAGGCAGGCAAAAGCTCAATGTGCATTAAATAAATAAATAAATGCTTTAGAAAAAGAAAATAAATCTGTTAGCAATCATCACTCAGTAGATTAAAGATTTAAAAACATTTAAAAAGCTAGATCTAGGCTGGAGCGATGGCTCGGTGGTTAAGAGCACTGACTGCACTTCCAGAGGATCCAGGTTCAATTCCTAGCACGCACATGGCAGCTCACAACTGTCTGCAACTTCAGTTCCAGGGGACCTGACATCCATGACAAAACACCAATGCATATAAAATAAAAATAAATAAATTTGTAAAAAAAAAAAAAAGCTAAGTCTAAGTATACTGAAAGCACAAAAGCAGGAGGATGCCACTGAATTCAAGGCCATTCTGAGTACACAGTGAGTTCTAAGCACCATGGTCTACAAAGGGAAACACATTATCAAAAAATCAAAAGGAAAAAAATACCTGAAGACTACATGGTTCCCATAGCCCAAATTAAAAGACCCAGCTAGAAATATATGTGCTCAAAATACACAATATTTGAAGATATAGAATTGATACATAAGGTATTTATACTTGTGATTTAAAACTACTATCAAGATATTGTGGCTATAGCCAGATGTACACAGAGAAACCCTGCCTCTGGGGGAAAAAGATATTGTGGCTATAAATTGGAACTAAAACTTAATAGCTGAATTAACCTTAAAATAGGAAGCTAGGAGTGATGATTCAGGCCTGTAATCCCAGCGTTGGGAGGTAGGGGCAGGAGGATTAGGAGTTCAAATCATCCTTGGTTACCACTGAACTCAAACCAGCCTGGACTACAAGAGAACCAATCTCAAAACAAAATTTAGGCATGGCAACTCACACCTGCAGTCCCAACACCTGGGAGCTGAAACAGGCTACATAGTAAGTTCCAGAAAACCTTGGCTTGGAATAAAACCCTTTCTCAAAGGGGAAAAAAAGAGCTATGTAGTTCAGAGCTTATACAGCTCTTACAGAGGCCCAAGGCTCAGTTCCCAGCACCCAAATCTGGAGGCTCACAACCGCCTGTAAATCCAGCTCCATAGGATCCCATGCCTTCTCTGAACCTCCTCAGGAACCTGCATACATGTGTACATATACACAGAAATAAAAATAAAATGATTTCTTTACATTTTTTGAGACAGTTTCTCTATAAAACCTAGGTTGTCCTGGAACCTGTTCTGTAGACCAGGCTGACATCAAACTCACAGAGATCTGCCTACCTTTGCCTCCTGAATGTTGGAATTAAAGGTGTGACCCACCACCACCTGGCAAATATATTTTTTTTAAAGAGATGCCAAAAGAGATAGCTCGGCAATTAAAAGTACCGGTAACTCTTGCAGAAACCAAAATTTGGTCCCCAGTATTCATATCAGCAAGCTTCCAACTCTCCATAACTCCAGTTCCAGGGAATCCTATGCCCTCTAGACTTCACAACTATCTAAACACATACAGCATACACACATGTGTGAGAAAACACACAAACACATAAATTAAACCAAAAATAATTTTAAAGAAAAGTGAAATAGCCAGGCAGTGGTGGTGCACACACCTTTAATCCCAGCACTTAGGAGGCAGAGGCAGGCAGATCTCTGTGAGTTTGAGGGCAGCCTGGACTACAGAGATTGTTCCAGGACAGTTAGGGCTATTACACAGAGAAATCCTATCTCGAAAAATCAAAAAAAGAAAAAACAAAGAAGGAAGGAAGGAAAGAAAGGAAAGAACATTTTTATAAAAATGAAACAAGCTAATTTTAACTGTTTAATTTAATTTTAAACAAGCTAAACTAATATTAATATTAGTGTCAATTCAAATGGCACTAATATTAATATTTTAGTACTATATTTATAATTATACCCTAAACTTGCTATTATGTTTACTAATACACTAAAAATTTAATATTAATATAGAATTGAATTAATTCTAATTATTATTAATAGGAGTTCTATTAGAGTTGGAGTTCAGAGGAAGAGTGTTTGTCTAGCATAAAGTAGGCTATATATTTAGCTTCACAAAAAAGAGGAAAAAGAATCAACATTGCCATAATCTTTAGAGCAAATGATTTTATCAAAAGAAAAGTTAGACAAGCCAGGCATTGTAGTGGTGGTGCGTGCCCATAATTCCAGCAATCAGGAGGCAAGTACAGGAGGATCTCAAATTTGAGGTCAGCCAGGGTTACACAGTGAGCCGCAGGACCATCCAGACCAGTTAATGAGATCCTGTCTCAAAACGATGTTAGATACCTTTCATTATGCCACCTCAAAGGAGATCACACACACTTGTAACTCTTAACAACCGAGCTCTTTATAACTATTGGTTAGCTGTAAGGCCAACGTTTCCATGTGCCAAGGATTGAAAGCTGGGATTCTCACATGTTAGGCACATGCTCTATGACTGACCTACATCCAAACCCCTTAGCAGCCACTTTTAAGAAACTTTATCACACCAGTAACTACAAATTTCTCCTACAGAGTTCTGTATTTTAGAGGGAGTTGTTGACTTTTCAGTTCTTTTTCTCTGTTCTGACCTTTTTTGATGGTTTTTCAGGCCTTAATAGAAGCCCTTTCCATTTTTCTTTCTCCGGAGCGGGATATAGCAAATATAGGACAAAAGCCCAAGAAAGCAGAACTCGGCTTTCTTGATGACTCAGGCCTTTTATCTTAGTAAGTGGGAAGCTGAGGAAAAAGGATTAGAAGTTCACAGCCAGTCAGGGCTGTATAGTGACTGTCAAGCCAGCTGAGGTTACTTAGTGAGATTGTCTCAAAAATAACAAAGTAGGGCTGGGGATAGAGCTCAGTGGTAGAGCTTTTGTGTAGGATGTGCAATTCCTAGCACTACATACATGTAAATAAAGACAGGCACATATAAGTAAATAAAATTTAAATTCTTATTTTAAAAAAGAAAAAAAGTCCTTAATCCCAACACTCAGGAGACAGAAGCAGGTGGGTCTCTTTGAGTTCGAGGCCAGCCTGGTCTACAGAGCAAGTTCCAGGACAGCTAGAGCTGATACACAGAGAAACCCTGTCTCAAAAAGAAAGAGAGAGAGAGAGAAAGGAAGAAAGAAAGAGAGAGAGAGAGAAAGGAAGAAAGAAAGAGAGAGAGGAAAAAAACAAGGAGGACGGAGAGTAGGACTATATATATATAACTCAGTGGGAAAGTACTTGGCGAGCAAGTACCTGAAGACTTGATTCAATACTCACCACCAAAACATGAAAAACAGACAGACAGAGAGAGAGAGGAAGAACAGAAATTATTTTCTTTCTAATGTTAAGAGACACATAGAGCTCTGCAAACTGTCCACCAGGAGTGGAAGAGGGAAGTGATTCAAGTTTTTTCCTTTCCTGTCTGCTTGAGTTGTGACATCAATTGCATATGCAGGAGCAGCAGCAACCACAACAGCACAGAGCAAGCATGCTGCGTTTTATGAACAAACTCAGCAGGTGTAAATAGCCAGGCTAAAACAGTATCCCCGCCGTGTGAAGTAAGCCATTTAAATGCACTTCTGATTATACATGTGGAAAACTGCACTTCTACACTAGGTACAGTAAGAATTAGGATTTTTTTCACCTAGACATAGCTGTATAATCCCAAACAAACAACATGCAAATAATGTCCATATAATCAGTTCAAAATTGGGATATTTTCTCCTCATTTCTATCAAGAAAAGAAGTATTTGTGAAAATCAGTGAGATCTATCATACTTGAACTCACATAATTGAGGAAATCAATTTGCTGACAATGCAGGACAACGTAGGAACATATCTATGAAATCAGAAACACAGCACCTATTCTACAACACCCATTCTAAGTTAATATTGGTACTTTCCTTGCCATATTACCTCAATAAGTTAAGTATACAAGTTTTCTTGTTTTGTTTTGTTTCTTTGAGATGAGGTCTGGCTATGTAGCCTAGGCTGGCCTCAAATTCTTAATATTACTGACTTGGTCTCTGAAGTGCTGGGAATTAAGTATGCCACCACACCCAGAAATAAGTTATACCACATTAAGTCACCCTACAGACTGAGATCAAGAAGCAAAAGATTTACAATTGTCAGAATGGTAGTAGTTTTAACTAAAATACTCTCTAGTCATGATTTACTAGCTATCTTCCTCACTCTTATTTTTACTTAAGTCCTAGGAAATATTTCCCTCGAATAATAAAACATTGATATCTAAGAAGGGGGCAGAAGGAGGTGAACCTCTGTGAGTTCAAGGCCAGCCTGGTCTACAGAGTGAGTTCCAAACAGCCAGAGCTACACAGAGAAACCCTGTCTCAAAAAAAAAAAAAAGAAAAAAAGATATTCACCTACCCTTCAGGAAAAAAAAAATAGTGTTTATCATTGGCTTGAGGCCACAAATCAAGATCTGCCACTGGTTTGAAATGTTTTCATTACATTATCAAGATGAGGAGAGAAATCAATTGGAGGAGAAATGCAAGAATTCCTTGAGGGAAAATTAGAACAGCTTCTGGATTTAAAAAAGGTTACCCGGTGCCAACGATTTTTTTTTTTTTTTTGAGACAGGCTTTCTCTGTGTAGTCCTGGCTGTCCTGGAACTAGATCTGTAGACTAGGCTGGCCTTGAACTCAGAGATCCACTGGCCTGTGCCTCCTAAATGCTGGGACCAAAGGAGTTTGCCACCACACCCAGTTGCCAATATTACTTTTAGTTATTGCGAATTAAGGCACAATAATCAGAATTAAGTACTGAGGTTCAACGAAGAAACATAATGAGGGGAAGGCAAGACTTGCTCCCACACACAAACCATGCCTACATACTTTTGTGTCTTTTAAATCTGGGGTCACATTACCAATTAAACCTCATACATTCACTATGTTTATCATTTCTATTTTTGTAGATTAACAATTGATTCTATATGACCATCCTTCATGAGCTCTTTTGTATTTTTACTTTATTCAAGGATAGAGCCCTGGGCCTTCGCTGTGGGAGGACAACACTCTTATCACCTAACTACTTCCTCAGCCCTTGTTCTTTTTTTTTCTCTTGAAATCTTGAAAGGGTGTTTGTTAGAAATAGAGACATTGATATACAGCGTGATCTTCCCAGTATTTTTCTACTTGGACTATTCTCCCATTCCTACAGAGCCAAGTCCTATCCACTTTTCCAGACCCAGCTCAAATGCTTATTTCTATACATCCTTATTGATTTCCTGGTTGTAATGTATGTTAGTGAGTTTTTAAGTGATTGTGTGTTTCTTTCCTACTTCATTGCGGGACACTAAAGTACAACAACAAAACCTTCATGTGATTACCATAGATGCAAGAAAGCTTGAAATTAACAAACTAAAATCTCTGCTCAAAATAACCGTTCATTACGAGGGATGGTATAAACCACCTAAGTTGTTTATCCAGTTAGTGGGGCTGCTAGAACCCACGCTCTTCATAGCTAAATTTGACTTAATTGATTGCAAACTCTTTTGAGTCCAAGAACTGTCTCAATCTGGCATCGCCTCATCCCTCACACCTCAGTATCAACTAATTCAATGTTCTTCACACGCTGTCTCAATACAAAGCCTTATTACTAAATAATGAGGCTATAATTAAAACAAAGTTCAAATCCTAGAAAAATATTGGCTTGTAAAACATGAGTGTTGCCAGAGTTTAAAATAACCTCGGTACCCACAGCAAAAATTGTCAAAAGTAAGATGCAACCCAGCATGTGGTAGGTACTGAATCCAACCCCCAGCACTGAGAAGGGGAAGAGGAAGAGGGGAAAAGGGACAGAGGAAGAGCCTCGGAAAGGTGTCGCAGGGTGGGACAGCGGTGGCTGTAACTTTACTAGAAACAGCACAAAGAACAAAACGAGGGGGACGAGACTCCGTTTAGTTTAAGCTCCCAAAGCGTGACAAGAAGCCAAATGCCCGTTTTCGAAAAACATTTAGCCAATGACGGTGGTCTTCAGAAGCTCAGTTTCTAAAGTAGAAAGGGATGCCACTAAGCAAAGATCCCAGTCCACAAGAATTCCAGTACGGGCAGACCTTCTAGTGTCCACAATTAACACAGGCCACAGACGATCAGAATACCCTCTCCAGGACAGCACAACAAAGTGACATAAATCAGGACCCAATCTCCCTTCTCTGTCCTGGTTGGGAGGGTAAAGCCTACGTGTGTGAGTTGTGAAGGAGTTTAGAGACTGCCCCAGCTTGTGACCTTCTCACCACTCTGGACAGTAGAACAACTAACAAAACGGCCCCTGCAATGAAGTCACCGACGGGAAGCCGCTGTGGGACTCACCTGGGTTTCCAGGGCTGGGGTTCGAGCTCCGGCACACCGCGGGGAGGCAGCGATCAAACCGCTTGCAGCCTCCGCGCTCGCACACACAGAAGAGTCTAGGCGCCAGCGGCGGCAGCTCCTCCCTCGATGGCTTTCCCAGCCCCAGCCTCCCAGCCAGCAGCCTTTGCCCCGCCCTCCTCCGAGGCCCCCACTTCCGGGTGATGCCGGAGCCCGGAAGCTGGACCGACTGGGGAATAATGGTCCACGTCACGTGAAACGGAGCGCGTGCCCTGAGCTCCGTGCGCCCCCTGCTGCCCGCACGTAGCTTCGCCTGAGATGGGTCAGGCGCTTGCCGTCCTCCTTGTCTCCCGACCCCAGTGCCTAGTGCAAACTCAACAAAAAGGGGAAAAAAGTACGTGAAGAACAAAAAGAACTTGCCATAAACCTTCTATATAGTTCGTCCTTCCCAGTTCGCTGTATTCCCAGCGCTTGAAAGGGTGGCGAGTTGCAACCAGTCTGGGCAACAGAGTGAGTTCCTGACCAGACTGGGGTATAGAGTAAAATCCTGTCTCAAAAAAGATTTTTTTCCCTCCATGCTGCAGACATAGCTCAGTATTTAAGAGCACTGACTTCCAGAGAAATAAAGGCAGCTCACAACCAGTTGTTACTCCAGTTCACGGGAATCTGATGCCCTCTTCTGGCCTTCTAGGGCACTGCCTATATCTGGTGCACAGATGTACAAGGAAGCAAAACACTCCTTCCTATACACAGAAAAAAATAATCTACCCAAATGACAGATGACAGAAAGCTGCTGCAAACTGTTCTCTAACCCCACATACATGCTGTAGTGCATACTGGCGCGAGCGCGCGCAGACACGCTCAGAAACACACACGATTATCTTTTTTAAAATATTATACAATGGGGTTGGAGGTATGTAGACCACAGTGGCTGACAATTCCTTGAGTTTAATCCCCTACAGGTGAAAATACCACCAAACCTACTGACCTAAGAGCTCTATCCCTGGTGGAGGGAGAGAACTCTCACAAGTTGTCCTCTCGTCTTCACACCTGGGCTTTATATAGTGCATACAGCACACCCACAAATAAATACATGCAATAAAATAAACTTTTTAAATAAAAAGGAGCTGGAGTGATGGCTCGGTGGTTAAAAGCACATGCTGTTCTTGTAGAGGACCCAAATTCAGTTCCCAACATTGACACTGGGTAGTTCACAACCACCTGTAACTATAGCTCCATGGGACCCAACACCCTCTTCTGAACTCCAAGGCCACCACACCCAAATGTGCACATACCCACACATATATACACAGAGTTTTTTCTAAAATTAATTTTTTAAGGAAACTAAGGTGACTTAAATGAGCTCCCAAATATCAACAAACTGAGTTATAGCTTAAAGATGATTGGTGTTAAACTCAAAGAAATTCACGAACAAAAAATATCACTACTCACATGGTTTATACCTTTGGCCATTTGATACACATTTGCCCCCTCAACACAATTGTTGTTCAAGTATTAAATAAAACTCACTCAATGGTAGGAACCAGGAAACCAGTTGTAAAGAAGCAGGATAGCAAGTCAGCTGGCTCTTTAGTCAATCTAGATATTGGTTTCTCTGTCACCTACCACATCACTCTAAAATGTCGTCTTTGTCTCCATCCTTTCTACTGCCCATGAATGCTCAAGCATATTAACATTCCTTTCACGATTACTATATTGAGTGAGCTTTCATAAGACAATGTCTTAAGTTTCAGGTTTACTGGGAATTATTAAGTACCTCCAAATTGCTTCCAGTATGACATTAATATATTTTTTTATTTTTTTGAGACAAGGTTTCTCTGTAGCTTTGGAGCCTGTCCTTGGAACTAGCTCTTGTAGATCAGGCTGACCTCGAACTCACAGAGATCCGCCACCTGCCTCTGCCTTCCGAGTGCTGGGACTAAAGGCATGCACTACCACTGGGCTGACATTAATATATTCTTAACGAAGTCGCCAGGCTAAGGAAAGAACATCTAGGACTGGGAAAATAGCCTTGTGGTTAAGAATACTACTTCCCAGAACAGCACACAACAGCTTTAACTCCTACTCCAGAGTATCCAACACCGTATCCTACCTCCACACAGTGGCACACATAAAGAGCTCATCTTTTAACTTTAAAAAAGGTAACATCTGGGAGCTGGAAAAATGGCTTGAAGGTCAAGAGTGTTGAGTGTTCTCCCATAGGTCCTGAGTTCAATTCCCAGAAACCACATGGTGGCTCACAACCATCTGTAATGAGGTCTGGTGCTCTGTTCTGGTATGCGTGTAAACATGCAGACAGAATACTGTATACATAAGTAAATCTTAATTTTTAAAAAAGGCAACATCTGTATTCTCAAAATGCAAATGTTTTGTACTTGATAAGCTTAAATTCAAATAACAAAAAAATACATGGCAATTCCATTTCAGAGGAAAATTAAAAACAGAATTTTATGACATTCACCTTAATCTAAAAGTACTTCATAGTCCCTCAAAGCCTTATAAAGGATTAGCAGTGCTTCTGAGGTAAATTGTCTCAATTCTTCAACCATAGAAATACATTACAGAGAAGTTAATTTAATGACCTTCCAACTCCAGGTAATAATAAAATTCCAAGTAAGATGCTAAGAGGTAAAACGGACACCATTTTCATGCAATGTAGAATCTGCCTGGCTGAGTGTAACAGGAAAGCACCAAGGTTAGAATGTTGTGGGGCAAGAATCAATGAACAACTCGTCCATTTCTACTAGTGGTTATGTAGTATTAAAGGAACCCATCAAAGGATGCAAGATGAGTCAGTAGGTAGTGCATGTGCTGCCGAATCTGACAACCTGAGTTTATTCCCCAGAACCTTCAGGTAAATGAAAGCCTGTTCCTGCAAGTTGTCCTGACTCTCACATGTACACCGTGGTGAATGTGGGCACAAATACAAATTAAGTAAAACCTTACACGCAGCTGACAATCATCAGAACAAAACAAATCATAGTGACATTTACCTCACCATAAATGAATGCTAATTCTGAGGCTAAAAGGTGTAGGATCTAACATGTTAAGGCATCCAAGTCTCTTGTTTAATCACATTTCAGATTAATTTGTATTTGAATGGCTTAATACTAGTTTGAACATTTCCACAGACTTCATAAAAATGTTCAAGTTTTTTGGTGGAGACAGGGTCTCAACTATGTAGGATCTGACTAGCCTGGAACTTGGAGTGATCCTCCTACCTCCCTGCCTTGAGTCCTGGGGTTGAAGGTATATGGCACCACACCAAGCTTAAGATTTATCAAATAGTAGTAGTAGAGTTACAAATCTTGCCACGTACAAATCTTACAATCTTTTAGTAAGCAGAATGTGGAATTGCTAGCAGATATATTTAAGAGATTGCTAAAGACAACTTCCAAAACTCAGTTTTGGTTCTGAGAAGTCTCTAACCTTAACTAATACAAATAACTTAAATAAACTTAATACAAATTCCTTGACAGGAATTCCGTGTTTTGCTTACTCAAGCATTTTATAAATGTAACTACAGACTACAATTCTAACCAAAAGTAATGGAGTGATTCAGTTGACATTTTGTTTAGTTGACATCTTCCACAGCAAGTTCAGTGTCATATACTAAACTCAGAACAATTCCCCAAACCTAAATATTACATTAATATTGCTAGAATTACAGAAAACCAACAGGAAAGGCCAATGAGTCAAGTATCAAAATTTATCTCTTTAAAGGCATGATTAACAGATACTCTTATTTTTATGGCAACAGTAACTAGGAAGTAGGTGACAAATGCTCCCCACGGATTAAGGATTATGCTGAAAATCCACCAGCTAATTAAGGCGAATATGCTATAGGGGCTAAGGAGCTAGTCTTTAGCAAATCTAGCTCATATTTACAGGATCACTATTCACTTGGGTTCAGTGACAGTCTAAATTCTCCAAGCAGGAGAGGAAGGGAGTTAATGCCAACTCCAAATATAACCATGAGGTAGAGGATACTAGGCATAACCTATCTGGACTAACCTCTTGACCCAGTTCTGTGGTTATTTGTTCACTAGCTGTGATTTCAGCTTACTATAAAGTTGCCTTTCAGAGCAGATTGCCCTCATACCACTTCAAAGAAAAAAGCTGTTTTAAGATAGTCAGCTGTTTGACTCAAATACAATGCTTAGATAAATGAAAAGTCATCACACTTGGCTTCATTTACAAAGAAAGCAAAACATAAAATGAAGGTTTCAAAGGTACTTTATTTTTTCTTCAATATGCCATATTATAGGGAATACATGATTCTTTGACTTGGCATCACTTATTGATTGGTTTTGAAATAATTCCTTGATTATTGCACCAGCTGGCATGACTACTGATCTCTCCATTCCTTGGGGGTGACTCTGCCAACAGGTGACAGGTTCCATTCTATTCCAATTTGTGTTGCTGTCTGTAAAAATTAAAAGGCTGTCAGTTATACATATTTAAACCACAGTCCACTTTCTCAATTTGGAAACTCTTCAAAATTACAAAGAATTCTGCTCCTTAGGTAAATAACAAACAGAAAGTCACCAGGGATATAGTGCTTTTCATAGAAGTCAAAACTAATTGCTGGCCGGGCGGTGGTGGCGCACGCCTTTAATCCCAGCACTCGGGAGGCAGAGACAGGCGGATCTCTGTGAGTTCGAGACCAGCCTGGTCTACAAGAGCTAGTTCCCGGACAGGCTCCAAAACCACAGAGAAACCCTGTCTCAAAAAAAAAAAAAAAAACCAAAAAACAACAACAACAACAACAAAAAAAAAAAAAAACTAATTGCTGTACTAATTCTTCAGATCAGGTTGCTTAACCCAACGTTCAGAGTTGAAGTAAATGTTCTAAACCTACACTGTCCAATACAGGAATCGCTGGCCACATCTGGCTGTTAAATACTTGGAATGTGACTAGAAGACTGAGAAAATGAATTTTGAAGCTGTTCTTAATTCATAATTATATTTTACATTTTCTTCCCCTCCAAAATTTTGCCTGTCCACCACAACTACCTAAGAGAACTCATTTTATTTTAATATCTGACTTCACACTGAGGTATAGATCATTAAAGGTGCATGAATATGCTTAGATACACAAGACCTTGGGTTCAATCCCCAGCACCAAAATTAATAGTTATCTTTACTTTCAGGCAAGGATTGGGTTGTCCCTTTTGTTTTATTGAGAAACAGTTCCATGTAGATCAGGGTGGCCTCAGACTTGATATGTAGCTGAAGATGACCCTGGACTCTTGATCCTCCTGCATCCCTAGTATTGAAATTATAGACGTGTGTCACTTCACTAAGAAATTTGTATCACTTACACCCAAAATATATTTATTAAAATTTCAAAATTACATTTTTGAAGATCGAGCAACTAGAAAATAAGTTAATCAACAGACGCAGATCTCTAGAGTATGAAATCAAGTTATACTTCATCTATCAAGAAAATTATACTCAGGTTTGGGTTTTAATTTTTTTGTTGTTGTTTTTTGGTTTTTTTTTTTTTTTTTTTTTGAGACAAAGTCAACTATGTAGCCTAAGCTACTTGCCTCAGCATCCAAAGTGCTGGGATTGCAGGTATGTACCACCACACTTGGCTTGTGCCTCAGTTCTGATTACAGAATTTTAGAAGGAAATCTGATCACTTAAGTATGTCCAGGAAGGTGACTCAAAATATGAAAATCCAGAAAATATACAATAAAAGTCTGACCCATACACCTACAGATGTTTTAATCTTAACAAATTAATAAAGACACTATGCTAATGGTTTTTGGGTTTTGTTTGTTTGGTTTGTTTTTCTGGTGCTGTGAATTGAACCCAGGGCCCAGTCCATGTTAAGCATGTGCTTTACAACCTAAGACGGAAATCTACTACTAGCTGATGACTATCATATGGAAATATGATAGGTCAGAATTCCTGTGTTGCAATAATTATAAAGGGAAGCATATTTAACTCAACATTAAATTTTTAACTTTTTTAGAGATAAGGTCTCACTATATACAATATATAGCCCAGGCTGATCACACACTTGCAATCCTCTTGTCTAAGTCTCTCATGGGCTGGACTACAGGCATATGCCATCATGCTTGGGATCCACAAATAGGATCCTTCTAACAGCTGCACAATCTAGAAAAGGGCTGCCTTGTGCCTCAACAAGCAATTTGTTACTGGAAACATTAAGAAGATGGATGAATGCTAAATGCAAATAAAGACAATGGGTGGATGATCAGATAGTCTTTCAAATCGTTCATTCACTAGAAATTTAACATAGAATACATAGACTAGATGAGAATAAAACATTTAAATGAAGAACCACTGAGTCTGAGAGTATAGCTCAATGACAGAGCACTTGCCTAACATGTATGAGACCAGGGGTCAATATCTAGCACTGCAAAAAAATAATAATTAACTGAAGTACTTACATACGTCCATGCAGAAATACAGAAGAGGCCTCCAGCTGCTAATACAGCATTTCCATATTTGTCGTGGAAATCCGGTGTCCGCTTCTGATGGCTGTGTCTTGCCACCACTTGCTGAATGCTTCGAACTTAAAAAAAGAACACAGAAATATATGTGTCGATTATTAAAACAGAGGAAACACAACTGCCAAACAGGAGAGCAAAGGTAGTAAACTCTACATACTACTATGCAACTCAACTAAATGTTAACCACATTACACATAGGAACAAGAGGCCTGGAGGTGGTGGTGCACACCTTAAATCCGAGTACTCCAGAGGCAAAGACAGGCAGATCTCTGTGGGTCTGAGGCCAGCCTGGTCTACAGACAGTTCTGGAACAGCCAGGGCTACACAGGGAAACCCTATCTCAAAAACAAAAAACAAAAAAAATAAAACAAGAACAGGTAAGCACCTTCTCAAATGCTCTGAAAATAAGATAAGCTGCTAGGTCCTGGGGCTCACACCTGTAATCTCAGCACTTGGGAAATGGACAGGAGGATTGCCATGAGTTTAATAGCAAAGTGGGCTACACAGTGAATTCTAGGCTAGACTGAGCTACACAGGGATGCTCTCTCTCTCTCTCTCTCTCTCTCTATATATATATATATATATATATATATATATATATATATATATATATGTGTGTGTGTGTGTGTGTGTGAATAAAATAAACTGACACAGAGACAGAAGCAGGATTAAACAAACATAACAAAATGTTAATATAATTGGTCAATGTTCTTCACGCAACTCTCACTTTTTTGGATTCCTGAAAACTTTCAGGAAAAAAAATGGAGGACATGAATGATGGCACACACCTTTTCATTGAAGTTATCCAGAGGCAGAGGCAGCGGCAGAGGCAGGCAGATATCTGTGAGTTCAAGTCCAGTCTGATCTATATAGTAAGCTATACAGTGACACCCTGTCTCAGGAAATGGTTGGAGAAAAAAGTGGTTGGAGGAAAAGAAAAATTGGAGGTGCGTATCAGTAATGGTTTATTGGATACCATTCACTGATTTGAATACCTATGACTTCAATTTTCACTAAAAATTACCCAACATCGCTCAATAATTGAAAATATACAAGGAAAAATGAAGCAAAAATTATCAGATTTATACACACACAATGTTTATTGCCTTAAAATCACAACAAAATAACTCCAAACTATAGTAAGCTAAAATTTAAAATAGTTAGTAATAAGGCTCAATTATATTAGAGTATATAAGCAGGCAAGCATATTTGTAATCCCAGCACTTGGAAGGTTGAGGCAGAATCACGAGTGAGCCTAGAATGCATGAGACCCTGTCTCAAAAAAATAGTGTACAGGAATGGGGGCTAGAAAGATGGTTTGGTGGTTAAGAACACTGACTGCTCTTCTAGAGAACCTGGGTTCAATTCCCAGTACCCACATGGCAGCTCACAACTATCTGTAACTCCAGTTCCAGGGGATCTGACATCTTCACACAAACATACAGGAAGGCAAAAACACCAATGCACATAAAATAAAAATGATTTTAAAAATAGAATATATAAAAATGTATAAGATAGAAACTTTATCATTAGGCAGTTTCTAGCCTAGAAGTGAATATTATATATGAAGACAAAAATCACTGTAGTACAAGAAAGTAGAATTAACTGAGTACCTGTTTATATAGATGTAGAAATGTGGAATTAAAATTGACAGATAGATCTACTGTGCCAGAAAGCCAATCGAGTTTTGATGAAGAACAAGGTATACAGGCAAGTTAATAAGAAATAAAACTGGAAAGAAGTGGTAAATACCAAGAAAAACTATCAGTTTTGGTTTTTTTTCCTTTCCAACCTAGGTATCACGCCCTTATTGTTTTAAGGTGCTTGCAGCTACAGTGGGAAAAGAGCAATGCTGGTTTGCGATGTGGTGGTTCACACCTGTACTCTCAGCCCTTGGAAGGCTTAGGGAGAAGAACTGCCCTCAATTTTAGTGCCAGATTAATGCTAGACCATTTCAAAAATAAAAGCAAAACAAAAATGCTGTCCACTAACACTTAAAATGTAATAGTTTCAGGCTGGGGGTATAGTTCAGTTGCAGAGTTTTGGGTTAAAAATCCCATCACCTTCCAAAAATAAAATAATAACAGTCTCTATGGGGTATAATCATGATAATTTCTTAACCATTATATAGTAGTTCTTCAGCTGTTTTACTTAGCTTTCATTTTAGCCAGTCACACCCAGAAAAGTGTAGCTCAGTTGGTGTGGTGCTTGCCACATTTCCTGGACTCCGTCCCTACGCTGCAGAAACACAAGCATGCGTGCACACGAACATCCGCACATGCACATATGCATGCACGCGTGTGCACACTCACACTTAAGTCTCTAAAGGTGCTAAGTACCTGTTATCCCCAGCACACGGGAAGTAGAGGCAGAAGGATCAGAAGTTGAAAATTATCTTTGGCTCCATATTAAGTTGGAGGCTAGCCTAGTCTACTTGAGACCCTCCCTCAGAAAACAGCCACATCCAGACTAAGCAAATTCATAAACAAGTCTTAATGTATTGTGCTCCTAGAACACTTAGAGGTGAGTACAGGAATTCCACATTGAGAAACAACCCCTTAAGATCACCTTTTCCCATGGGATAAAAACCCCTAAATCACTTAAAGATCAAATAAATTGAGATTACCAAACCAATGTTGTTTTCAACACTCTGATTTACCTCTATACAAAAAGAGGGGCTGTTTACTGATCAGATATTGGTTAACGAACTTATGAAATATGTATTATTTACTAATCTCTCTTTTGCAAAAACAAGAAAACAAGTTCAAAATGGTAAATGATTTGCCCTAAATGAAAGAAATAATAAACACAGTTACTGGCTTACAAAACATCAGTTGGGCTTCTATTTTTCTCAACTATTCCGAAAGTACTTCAGTGTTTAGAACACAATTTCTTACACTACTATCTCTGTAAAATAAAAACATGGTTAGAGAAGCAAGCTAAAGATAGTTGTGTAAGGTCACCTCTATTCACATTACTGAAGGTCACCTTCAAAGGAAAGCAAGTATGAAAATGATTTTTTCCCTCCAATCCAGTGTGTTCTTCATATATAATACTAGTCTCAAATTTCCACGTACTTGCCTAACTTTCAAACAGGAAAAATTGACCACAATTGTTTTCGCAATAGTTAATAGTCCGTTGATAACCTACAGATGATTAAAGCTGTCAGGCTACCACTTACGGTTTCCCCTTGCTATGAATCCAGGTGAGGTAGATTTAGCTTCCTACCACCGTTACAGTGTAGGATCAGTTCATCTATTTGGGGTAGCGAATAAATACAGTCCCAAAGCTAAAATTTAGAACATCACTTAAGGAGAGCCAGGTGTCCGCCAAGCGTTCTTCCTGGAAATCATAGGTCCCTGAAGGATTGAGAATGCAGAACTAGGCTAGGAACACAACGAGGTGATAAACCCACTGTCTCGGCTATCTTTGCAGTGAGTGGCTATCTTCCCAGGGACTTGAGACCATGCAGGGCACTGTGCACCTAGAATTAAAAGTGCAGGATGCTGGGGAAGAAAAGGGCACGAGAGCACGAGGACAGACAGATCCGCGGCTGCTGTAAGAACTCGCCCACACTCACCTTGGAGACGGCTTAGTGCGTTTTTGGCTAAGGGCAACATCGCGGAAAAGATGGAACTGCGGTGACGACCGGTGCTGCCTCTGTGCAGATTCGACCCAGCTACCCTTGCAAAGAGCCCTGAAAAACAAAATGGCTTCCAGTGGAGATTCCGTACGGTATTTGGTGAGATCTCGCGAGATTTGGGATTGACCTATAGAATAGTGATCCTGTTTCCTACAAAGAAAAAGAAAGGTCTTTGGGAAATGTAGTTTCAAGCTTCGTAAGAGCCGTAGAATAGTATTTACTCAACAGTGAGGAAACTCTGGGACTCTGCAAAAGAGAACTAAGACACCAACCTTACTTAAGGCACCAGCTTCAAGATGGTGCTGAAACTCCAGAGGTTTGGGTTAGCTGTCTCACTTCAAACTATTCTCACTTCAAATTTTTCATTTTCTGTCTTCTATTACCTATACTAATTGGTTTAACTTTTAATTATTTTTGTAATTTTTGGGAGGAATGGTTGAGACAGGGTCGCTCTATGTAGTGCTGTCTGGCCTATGTAGTTGAGGCTGGCCTCTGCCTCCCAAATGTTGGGATTAAAGGTGTGCACCACTATGCTCAGTTTAATTTTTAATCTTGAAATAAATCCAAATTTAGAGAAAGCCTGCAAAAAAAAGTTTTGTTTTGTTTTTGTAAAAAAGAAGAAAGAGGAGGAGAAGAAGGAGAAGAATTTTAAAGGCCGAGTGTGGTAAAGCACGCCTTTAATTCCAGCACTCGGGAAACAGAGGCTGGTGGGTGGGTCTCTGTGAGTTCAAGGCCAATCTGATCTACATAATAAGTTCCAGGACAGCCAGGGTTATAGAGAGAAACCCTGTTTCTAAAAAGTATTTTTTAAAAAATAGCCAGGTGGTGGTGGCACACGCCTTTAATCCCAGCACTCTGGGGTCAGAGGGAGGCCAGCCTGGTCTACAAGAGCTAGTTCCAGGACAGGCTCCAAAACCACAGAGAAACCCTGTCTCGATAACCAAAAAACAAAACAAAACATTCCTGGGGTGGCTATAGAATGCATATCTAGTATTTGGGAGCCCTACATTCCAGGCCCTGCACCCAAAACCAGTGACATCCTTAAAGCCAGATGCAGTGGCATAATCTATAATCCCAACACTTGGGATGGTGCATCAAAAGAATTCCAAATTCAACTCCAGTGGCCCCAACACATTTTTCTGGACTTCAAGGGTATCTGCACTCATATGGATGGATACAGACATACACATAATTAATTTTTAAATGCTTTTAAAACAGAGATAGTACACAGTTTACTGTAATCACAACACTTGGTAGACAGAAGAGAGGGTAGCCTACAAGTCCAAGGGCAACTTGGGCTACATAGTGAGGTCTAAGTCAGCCAGAGCTAGATAGAAAGACCCTGTCTCTAAAAGAAAACAAGAACCAGGCAGGGGTGGCATACACCTTTGTTCTCAGCTCTTGGGAGGCAGAGGCAGGTGGATCTGTAAGTCTGAGGCCAGCCTGGTCTACAGAGTGAGGTCCAGGACAACCAGGGCTGTTATACAGAGAAACCCTGTCTCAAAAAACCACAAAACTATTGTTTTTCAAACTCTCTTTGTCTTTTTTTTCTCCAAGGAGGTAAACTTTGTTGTCTATGAAGTGATCATGCTCAAGCTCAGATCAAGATTAAAAGGAAGCAATTATAAGTGTTAGAACTGGTAATGATGCGCCGGGCAGTGGTGGCGCACGCCTTTAATCCCAGCACTTGGGAGGCAGAGGCAGGTGGATCTCTGTGAGTTCAAGACCAGCCTGGTCTACAGAGCTAGTTCCAGGACAGGCTCCAAAACCACAGAGAAACCCTGTCTCGAAAAACCAAAAAAAAAAAAAAAAAAAAAAAAGAACTGGTAATGATGCTTATGACTCATGTGTCTGTGCTCTAATATTTTTGAAAAGTATAGACTATTGCTATATCAACTTGCTTTTTCACTTTTGAGTGAGTCCATTCAATATATCTGGTATATCTGGCAAGAATACTATGGAACAGATTAATCTTCTTAAGGAATTATTTGTAAGACAAGGTTTCCCTGTGGAACACAAGCTGGGTACAACTCACTATGTAGCCCAGACTTGCTGCAATTCTTCCGCCTTAGCTTCTCTAGTGTCCTGGTTAGAGAAATAATGTATTAACCAAGCCCTGCTTCTTAGAGTATCCCATCAAAAAGTATTTGACCTTAGCATGTCCCATTGTTGATATAATCATTTAATCAAAGCTTTGTGCTCCAGATTTCTACACTTTAAAATCACTGCTGTCCCTTTGTAATTAAAAAGTATCTTGTGGGGAATCTCCTGAGTAAATTGGGAGCATGGGGATCATGGAAGAGAGTAAAAGGGGAGAGAAGAGGTAGGGAGGGGAGAAAAGAAAATGCATAGCTCAATAAAAGCAATAAAAAAGAACAAATACATCCTAAAAAAATTTTAAAAAGAGAGTTTGGCAAAAAGAAAGTGAGTAACTTATAACGAATGCATTGTGACTAACAGTCCTGGTTTGTTTGTATGTTTGGTTTAGTTTGGTTTGGTTGGGTTTTCGAGACAGGGTTTCTCTGTAGCTTTGAAGCCTATCCTGGAACTTGCTCTTATAGACCAGGATGGCCTCGAACTAACAGAGATCCACCTGCCTCTGCTTCCCGAGTGCTAGGATTAAAGGCATGCACCAACACTGCCTGGTGACCATCTTTGTAGGGACATAGCCCCACCCATTGGGGGCGTGTTCGCCTCGGGCTAATGTTTACGGATAAATCTGCCGGGCGTGAGCCCAGCAGCCCTTTTTTGTCTTTTGCTCCGCCGCGGGAACCTATGGTCCTGTAAGTCTATTTCCTTATTAAAGCTGTATATATCTATATAATCTGTCTACATTCATTTGCTCCGCCACATTTGGCGTCCCAACGTCGGGCTATTTAAAAAAAAAAAAAAAAAAAAGAGAGAAGAGGAAGAAGAAGGGGGATTAACTGGTTTTTTGGGATGATTGGTATTTGTGAATTACTGTTTATAAAAAATTGTACTGGTACTGTTTCTTGTATACTGATATGTTAAATATTAAATGTGAATGTTCCTACCTCTATTTTTATATAAGTATGCTTATAACTTTGTCTATATTGTATTGATACTTCTACCATATTACATTGTACATTTCTACCTCTGATACTATGACATTGTTTACAATTAAAGATCATTGTCTTCATATATTACACAGTTGTTTATTCTTTTAGTCTTCAAAGTTAGATAGGTATTAAAAATTATATGTTTGTCATATTTATTTTTAAATTTATCAAGTCTTTTAGTTACATAAAAATTATATTTAGTATAGATAGTATGATCTTCAGCCTCTTCGAAGAGCTGTAGAAAATGGCCTTTAATCTAACCTAAAATTTCTATGCCAAAGAGACACAATTACTCCTGACAACACCACTCTACTCCCGAGAGAACGTTGAACACCAAAGACACTCCACTGGGAGTTTGTCTTCTTGACAGAACTGGCCTTTGGGTTAAAAAAAGCCCATACCTCAACTTCTGACAAAGATACAAAATATCCCTAAATGGATAAAACAGGATTGTCTTATCTTACCAAGACAGGGTAGGATAGTCCTAAAAAAGTTCCTTACCTTTAATAATGGTATGCCAGTTATGTTAGGCCTTAGCCAAAGTTGATTGACTCAACATTACAAACGAGACTTTGGATGATTGCCCAGGTAGTCAGTTGTCTCTGTCAATTGTTACACATTTTGGATATCTCTCAATTGTTAAGTAATCTTTATTCCCTTCTCAGATCTTTGACGGAGTTAAAGATTATATAATTGTAGTTACTCTCTATGTTATTTAGACTCCTTAAGATAAAATGTTTAACAAAAGTTTTGTTCTCAATATTGTTTGTTATATTTATTATTTGTTATTATTGTATATAGTTGTATTTGGTTTGGTTCTATCTTATTTAGACAAAAGGGGGAGATGTAGGGACATAGCCCCACCCATTGGGGGCGTGTTCGCCTCGGGCTAATGTTTACGGATAAATCTGCCGGGCGTGAGCCCAGCAGCCCTTTTTTGTCTTTTGCTCCGCCGCGGGAACCTATGGTCCTGTAAGTCTATTTCCTTATTAAAGCTGTATATATCTATATAATCTGTCTACATTCATTTGCTCCGCCACACATCTTGTTCTGAATCAAATTTTGATTCATTATGTTTTGTATCCATTGATGATTCTGTACCATATTGTGTTCATATGGTCATATACCTGAAGTAATCTAAGTCAGCATACAACAAAAACACTTGAATACCCATGCTTATTTTATTATACTTGTTTGCTTATGTCTTTGTTTCTTTCTTTGAGACAGGATCTCATCCTGTAGCCCAGGCTGATCTGGAATTTACTATGGAACCAAGGCTGGTCTCAATCTCATGGCAATATGCCTGCTTCAGCTTCCCAAGAGCTAGGATTATAGATGTGAGATGCCACACTTTAAATTTTCTTTTAAATTTTGGAGATAAGCTCTCACTAAGTTTGCCCGCATTAGCTGATAACTCACTCTGTAGTCCAGACCGGCTTTGAAATTACATTCCTTCTACTTCAACCCCCAGAGTAGCTGGAATTAAGCTGCCCCTTGAGGCCAGGTTTAATTTTTTCATATACTATTTTCACATTTTTTTCTCTTCTTTGAGACTGGGACTCATCATGTAACCCAAGTTGGCATCAGATTTGTGATTCTCTTGCTTCTACATGCCAACTGCTAGGATTACATGTATATGCCACCACATGTGGGTATTGTATTGTCTGTCTCTTCTCTCTGTTTTAACGAGACAATGTTTCTTGTAGCTCAGAGTGGAACTCCCTACATATCTCAGGCTGATCTTGAACCCCTGAACCTCCTGCCTCTATCTCTTGAGTGCTTGGCTTAAAGGTATGCACCAACATGGTCATCTTATTTCCTATCTCTTTATTTTGAGACCAGTTACTTTCCTTTCAACACATATCTCCTTAACTCTCCAAATAATCTGTGGGGGGTTTTCTTTCCAATAGGACGTGAAAGAGTAATCATATATGTTCCACATACTCAAAATAAATGCAACTTGAACTTGAGAGGTAGCTCTGTGGTAAAATGCTTGCCCAGCTTTACTGGGGTCCTGTACTCAATTCCCTGCACTGCAAATAAGTAAATCCAAATTATAAATAGATTGCTTTTATTTTGCTGTTATTTGTGATTTTTCTTCTTGAGGGCTTTATCATTGTCAAGTGAATCACCTCAGTTTTATAATTCTTTATAATACAGTAAACAGAACTGGACCAAGAAACCAAGCTGCTTCCTCAGCTGGAAAGCATTATCTTTAATTTTAGATAAGAGTAGTGGATGTTTGATGCAAACTTGCTGAGACTATTAAAGATCTTTAAACAGAGGGACATGCTTCTTCACAATCTTACTTTTGCTCCCACCAACAAAACAAACCAAATAGTAAAAGACATGTGTTTTCTGCAATGCCCTCTTGGTCCTCTAAGTTTCTAGTGAAGAGTTTAAAAATGCCATTAATAAATTTGAACCCTTCTTTAGGGGCCATGTGTTTTCTGCAATGCCCTCTTGGTCTTCTAAGTTTTTAGTGAAGAGTTTAAAAATGACATTAATAAATTTGAAACCCTTCTTTAGAGGCCATGACAATTGTCTTTGTGTTATTCCAAACTTAGTATATGTGCTGCCAAAAAGCCCCCCCCCC